>NC_069800.1:0-193794 GCF_027406575.1 Nycticebus coucang | reverse complement strand
AATTCTCTAAACCACCTGCATGAAAGGATCTTTCCCTGCAGTTTCGTTCAGCTGTTCTCCTTGACCTACTTTTTGTTGTTGTTAAGCTCTCCTGAGCGTCAAGGCTTTCTGATGGAGCTATTAAAACCATCCGGCCTTAATACTTGCCTGATTATGTCTTCAATTTAAGCAAAAATCAATAAACAAATAAAGAAGAAGGAAAATAACATAGATCACCCAATCTTTTATTTATTTTCAAATTCATATTCCACTCCAAAAAGTGCTGACCTTGTTCAAAGTTTCCACTATATTTCCTTACCAATAAAATCCCTCTGGGATGTTGAATATTATCTCTAAACCCCAGATAAAAATGGAGTAATAGAAATTATTTTTTGCTAGAGACAAAGTTGTGTGTTCAGAAAACCTGACCCCGAAGGGAACACAGAGATTTGTGTACCATGGCCAGATAGAGCACACAAATATTTTGGGGAGATTCACTAAATTTATTCCCAATATGATATTCAGTAGTGAATGTTCATTTATTATCTTCATCTCCAAAGAAAACAACGTCGCACAAAAATATGCATCAGCAAATGAGTTTCAAACTCCAACACTCTACATGACTTCTTTTTCTTTTTATGTCTGTCTATCTTAATACAGTAGCCACTAGCCACGTCTGATTAATTGAACTCAGAAATTAAGTGAAATTTTAAAATGGTTTCCTCAGCTGCACTAATCACATGTCAAATGAATAATGGCCACGTATGCTACCATAAATAACAGCAAAAGTTCAAAATATGTGCTTGTGACAGAAAGTTCCATGGCACAGGGTCATAGTACTAAAGCACAGCTGTGGGAGAAAGTGACTGCCTCTCCATGGGCACTGAAGAGGCGGCAGTTCAGCTCCTGGCCCTAGGCCTCTTCCAGAGTCTGGTCTGGGGGATACCGGCGGGATCCTAGAGCCCATGCACTGGAGGGACCCTACATTGGCTCCCCTTAACCAGGGGAGAACCTGTTGAGAACCAGGTGAGAACAGGTTGAGAAACTGTGAGTTGCCACCCACGGGAACTGTATTAAAGGGCTGCGGCATTAGGAAGATTGAGAACCACTGCCTTCACCAAAAGCACCTGCTGCTCTTCCAGCGCCCTAGAGGTGACTGAGTAGGAGCCTATAGGTGCGGCTTTCCCAGCTCCCCTGGCAGAGTGGCCCAGACGTGCAGGTGCAAGTTGCTGAGAGTCCTTAGCCTCGGACCTCGTGCCAGTGAGAAGGCAGGAGCAGAAAAGGCAGAGAGGAGATGGGCACTGGCCTTCCACATGCTGGTGGCCTCTGGACGCTCCTCTACAAAAGACAGGGAACGCCGTGCTGGGTACTGGCAGCGGGGAGTGCCCAGTCTTGCACGCTCCGCCATTCCAGGTCTGACCAGACCCAGGAGGTGTGGGAAGGCCCCCTAGCGGCAGCTGGGGTGAAAGAGGCCACACCTCCTGTGAGCCCTGGTCTCTATCCACCATCCAGCGGCTGCTGAGCCAGGACCGCCACACCAGGTCTGGACAGGCTGCTGGGGTCAAATTAGAACCCAGCAGAGGAGGAGCTCAGAGGCCTACCCCGGTGAGAATCTGCTCTTCCCTCAGTCAGAGTGGTCTCCCAGATCATCCAAAACTTCAAATATCCCCAATGGTTATAGACAGTACTTCAACTTTCATGAATTGACTGTCCTCAATAACAGCATTTCAATGGATAGAGAGAAATTGTGTCACTTCCTAAAAACATTAGCCTGAACACAGATTTAGGTTATGTGTGGAAAAATAATGCAACCTGAAAATAATGGAATCTTAAACGAGAGATACTTAAAAGCAATAGAAGTAGATAATGGGTGCAAGTTTTGTCAATATATCTAAAAACAGCTGTTTTCAAGTGTTAAATCTATTGAAAATGTTTCTAGCAAACTATGAATGTCATGTTCATGTAAGCAACGTACGGAATAATAAATAATTTAAGGTAAAAAAATATGAAACATTTCTCTATGCTAAATAGTGTTATAACTGCTAAGAAAAAGATACCAAAATCACAAAAAGGCACAAATCTTCTTCCCTAAGAGTTCAATGAGTGTTGGAAGTAGTCTTTAATGGCAGAGCTCAGGACATTTGTTGCTGTCTGCTTACTAACCTCCAGGCTAAGCTTTGCACCTAATGAATACAATGAATGCAGTAAGGAAGACTGATAGAGCCAGCCCTTGGAATTAAGATCCATGTACAAGCTCCAGCTCTGCCATTACTTATGATAAACTTCCCTAAACATCAGGGTTCAACATCTTAAAATAAAAAAAAAAAAAACTTATCTCAGGGGGTTGCATAAATGAGACCTTTGTGAGCCTCTTATAGTAATGCCTACCATGAAGAACTTATCCAATATTTTAAATAAACGTCTATTTTAAAAAGAAAATTAATGATTTGGTCTTCCATTAAAAGCTTCTGTACTTAGAATTTCATGTGGACATTTTCAAAGGCAATGCCTTGGGAAAACAACAAAAACAACAAAAATGAAACTCCTTTTCATTCTGGGTATTACTCATAATACCATATCTGCTTCGAAAACTGCATGTGTAGGCATCACTTATTTTAAAAATACTCTGAAACCCTTTTCTTTATGTTACCTTTCATTTTGAGAAGGACACTAAGCAATTCATACCTTTTCTTACTAAATGGCTATTTAGATGGAACTATTTACTCATAACAAAGGAAGGACTACTTTAATGATGAGAAAAACCTGTATGATTGAGAAACCTTTTATGAAATAGGTAATTAAACAAATAAAAGAGTTAAATAATTATAAAGGCAACAGACCACATGCTGGCTAAAAGAATGGACTTTGAAGTAAGATTGATCTAGGTCCAAATGAGGGTTAACTAATTAGTCTTTGACCTTGAGGAAATTGCTTAACTTCTCTAAGTATCAAGTTCTATTGTAAAATGAGACAAATATTAATGAATACCCATGTACAAAAATGATAAAATTGTTACAATTGTTATAAGTATCTAAGAGAGCATGCCTAAAATATCCCAATAAATGCTTGGTTTCTTTTGTTATTAATGCCAGTCACATGAAATATAGTATTTGTAAAATTATTTAGACTTGTCCATGTCTTATTTACGATGCGGAATAACATACTTGTGTGAGTGTGAGTAGTAGATAACAGTAACTACTATTGTTTAGTGACTGAAAATATCTCTCACAGGATTGGACTTTCAAAACTACTTTTCTCTTTCCTAATGTTTCATAAATATGGCGAATGAGAATTAGAGCCAATAGCAGCCACCATGTTCTAGGTTGAGTGTTAACTGAAGTGATATTTAGTGTTGAACAGAAAGTGACTCCTCTAGAACACCTCTAAAGGATATTCCAGGTATGTCCGCATCAACCACTTAGCTGTCATTTCTCAGATAAAATCCTCACTATCTCTGTCATGACTAAAACAGTAACTTCGTATCAAGTCTATTGCTTCTATACTGGTCTAACTTCAAACCCAGTTTCTAACTAACATGAGCCAGAATTATATTTTTTTTGCCAAAAAGGAATAATGCTATGCCACTCCCCCAGCAAAAGTCCTTCAGAAAAAAAATCCTTATAAAGGCTTTGTGGACCCAGATCCCCAAGATGATCCCCAGTAATCCTTAATTCCTGTTATTCTCACTCTATTGTAGCTCCCTCCCATGCCTTACCAGGGGTCCCCAGTAATCCTTAATTCCTGTTATTCTCACTCTATTGTAGCTCCCTCCCATGCCTTACCAGGGGTGGCCTGTGTGGCCCATTGCATACATCAGAAATGATGGTACACTACTTCAACAATTAGGTTATAAGAGACTGTGGTTTCTATTTTGGGTGCTATTTCAATTGCCTATTCTCTTGGATCTTCCACTTTGAAGGAAGCCACTGCCATTATGAGCAGCCCTGTGGACAGATCCACATGGACAGCAGACATCTGACCAACAGCCAGTGGAGCACTGAGGCTGCCAGCATCCACTTCCAAGAATCTTGAAAGTGGATTCTCCAGTTGTAGCTGAGCCTTGAGATAATCATATCTGTGCCAACAAGCTTGAGTGGCCTGAGGAGGCCCCGTGAACTGTAAGAATCTAGTGAAACACTCCCAGATTTCCAAATCAGAGAAGATATAGGAGATGTTTGCAGTGTTGTGCTGTTATGTTTTGGGGTAACTTGTTGTACAGCAACAGGTAATTAATATACCTACAAAGGTCCTGATAAGCTAACTTTGCTTCAATTTTTTTTTTCTTTCTGATTCAAAGTATTACCACCCTCGTCTGCTCATTAGGCTCCAGTTACACAGGGCTTCTTTTTACTCCTCTGAGGGCCAAGCTCTCCCCAACACCTTTGTGCTTGTTGCCTCTACCTAAAATGTTCCTCCTCCCTATATCTATCTAAATGGCTATTTACATTTCTTCCTTCAATGATTTTCTCCTTGACTACACCTACCAACTATACACCTCATCTTTTACTTTACCCCGTACCCTATTTCTTCATATAGTAATCACAATCTGTCATCCTATCCCCCCAACACACACATAAGTTCCCATATTAAAATGGAAGTTACCAAAGAGCAAGGGCTGAACCCATCACCTTCTCCGTTATATCTCCTACATAACTCAGGCATGGCACAGGAACTAAATGAACGCTTGTTGCATAAATAATTGACACATTTCTTTACCAAAAAAGGAAAGAATTATAAAACTCAATTTAGATGCTGGGCATAGTAACAGAGACTAGACATTACGACCATAGGCACTGAGTCCATTGAATGAAAGAGTATCTTTGCTAGTGAAAATGCAATTAGATAATGATTACCAATAGAGAATATTCAGTCCACTTACTTGGTTTTGGCCACAACAAACACATCATTGTACAAGAATATATGACGCTTCTGCTTCTTCAGGCCTCTTTTCAGTTCAACTGGGCCGTCGATCAGCAGAGTCCTATTGGAGCACACAGATGGTGACACAACAGGTGGTGACACTAGCAGATGGTCTTTCCCACAGATCAGTAAGTTAAATGATGCAATACAGGCTAAGTTTATGAGGACAAAACCCATTCTCTAGGGCGGTGCCTGAAACTCAGTGAGTAGGGTGCTGGCCCCATATACTGAAGGTGGCAATTTCGAACCTGGACCTGGCTAAACTGCAACAAAAAAATAGCCAGGTGTTATGGTGGGTAACTATGGTCCCAGCTCCTGGGGAGGCTGAGACAAAAGAATTGCCTAAGCCCAGGAGCTGGAGGTTGCTGTGAGCTGTGATTCCATGACACTCTACTGAGGGACACAGGGTGAGAATCTGTCTCTAAAAGAAAGGAAATGAAAAAAAAAATCCCAGTCTCTAATACAAATTGAAAAGTGAGCTAGATGTTGTTGTGTGTTCCTGTAATCCCCCCTACTTGGGAGTCTGATGCAGAAGGATCACTTGAACCCAGGAGTGTGGGTTGCTGTGAGCTTGGGGGATCCCATGTGCCCAGGCTGACAGAGTGAGACTCTGTCTCAAAAAAAAAAAGGAAAGTTTGGTGAATAAAACAATGCATATTTTTTTAGTATTCTTATTTCCAATTGTTTCTACAAATAAGCTTTAAACTTTGATAAAATGTGCAACCTTTATGTTTAAGTACTATGTGATGTGAGGTACACTTTTGAATCACTTTGAACCCAACTGAGCATACACACCAGCTCTGAAAGGCTTTATGATTCCTACAAAATATAGGCCTTATAAAGTAACCTCAGGACAGGAGTCAAATTTTTCATTATTAAACAAACAATGCTGGTGCTAATGGAAAAAAACAACAACAACAAAATCCGCACCTACAAGAAATGTGACCTGAAACTCACCATGGAATATAATGTTCTAAGCACACACCACATGTGCAGTACAAAGCCTTGCACGTACCTGCCAGTAGGAGGCTGTTCTTCCAGGACTCTGTCTAGCAATGTGTTTGTTTTCTGTTTTGGAAAAAGTAAAAGAAGACCATGTGGTTTATAAGAAAGTAAACATTGACTTTCAATCCAATTCAACAAGTTTTGTATTGCCCATGTTTATATACCAAGGACTCTACAATTTCATTATGCCGATAAAACTATAACATCTAAAATAGAAAAGTTTTTTTTTTAAAGGATAGCAAGTATGAAAGCTTGTATAGGAAGTAAGATTGTGTTGTATCTTCAGTGAATAAAGTGGTTAAATGTTGATCACAGTATTTGGGAAAAACACCATTATTACTGGTATGTTGTGCCCAGCCCTATGCTGAAGGCTGGACATGGATTCCCTGATTAAAGTGTCATCCCAGGAGGTGCTACTCTACTTCAAAGGCAGGACAGGTCCCAACTACCCTTCAAGGAAAGACCAGAACAGGGTGGACAAATAGTTAAAGAAAAGGCCCAGAGAATAGTGTTCTCATGAAAATAGAACGAACCTTGAAATCTTATTTTAAATTTAAATGTTTACACATTTGTAGATACTTCCTTCCATATCATTTTTTTTCTGTAATTAAAAGGGACAATTTTCTTTCTAATTTAAATATAATCAGGCTACTCTGTTTTCAGTGATCAAAAATTTGGGAGAAATGCAGTATTATTTAACTCGAGTTATCAAGATAATTATGCTCTAAATTTAACCTGATGTACTTAACACCTCTAAAATCAGTCCCTAGAGATTCACGAGTAAAAGTATTAACAGAGTCACAAAGAGCGTAAGTGGACTTTAGGCTGTATTACCAAACCCATTCTCCCTGCTCCACCCTCTCCCCCTGGCCTGGCCAGAGCTGTGACCCACTTTCTAGGAGACTAGACCAGCCCTGCATGACAGCTGCCTGTTGCTCCAATAGGAACCACAGAAACCCTACTAGCTACCGCAGGGTCATTATGCCAACGCAGGATTTAAAAGAACTAATTCTTAGCTAGTAAAATAAAACCTAGCTATACCATTTAATTACAAATCATGCATTTATAAGGGGCTGAGAATAACACTTTCTTTGGTGTAATTCTTAGCTCACCAAATCTCCAAGCCCCCAGAGATCTCTCCCAAATTATTGTTTTCACCCCTGCTCTGTCCTGTTTTGCTGTTCCCCTCATTAATCTTTTGGCTCTCATGTAAAAACTATATACACAAATTCCTTTCAGGCAACTGTAGGAATTAGATACAACATTAATAAAAGGTTGAAAGCAAATAGGTTAAAAGGAAAATTATCAAATTTCTCATTCAAGAGTTATTAACCTTGAATTATGTTTAGCCTAACTTACTTGCAATATTTTTTAAATTTTTTGCCATGTTGTATATTTGGTGTCTCTGTACAGAAAAAGCCCATAGGTTCCATCACTTTCCCAGAATAGTCGAATCCCTCTCAAGTTCAGTGATTCAATAACCTAGTTTATACCTTATAGTGTGAAAGCCAAATGTCAGTGGTTGCATTACCCACAACTCTTAGGAACACAACCCTCAGGAATCTAACTCCTTAGGCTGATGTGACTACACAACTGGCACGAAGAAAGGAACATTGGGAGACAAGGATTTGCATTGCAATATGAAGTGTAGGAGAGTCTCAATGCTGGAAGACTGGATTGAGTTTACTAGAAAAGGAGGCAGTTTGGAAATACTTTACTTTTACTTGTGGAAATACTTGATTTTCACACACACACACACACCCTCCCTCCCTCAATCTCCGAAGGGAAAAAGCACTGAAGACAAAATGTAGACTCAATACACCAAAGGATGAGGGGGCAGTACTGACTCTCACCCACAGTCAAGTCTTGGGAAGCTCAGACACTTCCAACCCCGGGGAAGGGCTCTCACCCCTCTTCAATGGCCCTCTGGCCAACCCAAGATCCTGGAGGGAAGATGTAGGAAGGGCACTAAAATCAGGACAAGCAGAGAGCCTGTGCAACTCCCTATGTCCCTTCAGCACCTTGAGAAAGTTTAAGGAAGAGCCAGGTTTTCCCTCTATCAGCCACTTGTTTCCAGAGAGTCTGGAAGGGTTCCACTGCCATAAGGAAACATAGGGCCAAATATTAGAGTGACTTATGCAGGGGGACAGGGAATTCGGAGACATGGACAGAAACACCAGTGCCAGATCCTGAGTGAAGTGAATGGCTCTTATCGCAGGTACACTTGCTTGGAATCCTTCTACAGAGACCTGGACACCATGGGAGCCCTCCTGCTACCTGGTGGCTGAGTTATTCTGAAGGGAATGTACAAGATGAATTCCTCCTGCCACTTGGTGGCTGTGTTAATCTAGGGAAATATTATAAGTCATTGCTCAGGTTGCCCCTCCCAACTATGACAGGGAACATATGCCAGTCTAACACCCCCAGCAACACCTGCACCCCTCTCTAGCCTCCAGAGTCCTAATTGGACAGAGGAGCAACACCACCAGGGATCACCACCTCTGCCCTCTCTACAGTACACCAAGGCCTACCACCCCCTGCGTGGCCCAGTTTGGTCGAAGGCAGGCCAAACCTCCATGTCCCCATGGTGACCAGGGTCATGATCCTACACCCACCCTTCCAACTCTCACCACCACCTCCCAGACCTGGAGTCATTTCTGGGCTCCTGCAGTGGGTGTGGGATATCACCCTTAAATCATACCATGCAGCCACCAGTGGTCCATCCTATTTCCCAAAGCCCACCACCCACCTTCATCAAAGTTTGCTGTTCCCCAATGGCATGTGCTGCTGCTCTTGACATCTCTGAGCTGGCCTCACTGAGGGGTGGTTGCCCACATGTCACCTTGTAGTTCTTCTCTGGCTGTGGCATCTCAGTCCTGGCCCCGCCCAGGTTCAGTTGTCCATAGGTCAGCGCTGGGATCTTGAGCTGTGGCATCTCCAAGGTATCCACACCAGTGGGAAGTGGTACACACCTCAACTTAGGAATGGCCCCCACCAGAGGCAAATCTGTGTCAGTCCTGCTCAGGGTCTGTGGCACACAGGTCACCTCAGGGATGGCCCCCACTGGGGTCAACTCTGTACTGGCCTTACCCAGGGTCTGTTGTGCACTGATTACCTCTGGGATCCCCAACTGTGGTGTTTCCAAGGTGGCCACACTAGGGAGGAGTGGTGCACAGCGCACCTCCAGGACCTCATGCTGTGGCATCTCCAAGGTGGCCCCAACAGGTGGGAGTGGTGCACAGGTTATCTCAGAGATGGCCCCCACTGAGGTCAACTCAGTACTGGCCCCACCCAGGGACTGTTGTGTACAGATTACCTCTGGGAACCCCAACTGAGGCGTTTTCAAGGTGACCACACCAGGGGGGACTGCTGCACAGCTCACCTCCGGGACCTCCAGCTGTGGCATCTCCAAGGTGGCCCCAAAAGGTGGGAGTGGTGCACAGGTTACCTCAGGGATGGCTTCCACCAGAGGCAATTCAGTGTCGGTCCTGCTCAGGGTCTGCGGCACGCAAGTCACCTTAAGAATGGCCCCCACTGTGGTCATCTCTGTTCTGGCCCCACCCAGCATCTGGTGTGCACAGGTCACTTCTGGGATCTCTAAGTGTGGCATCTCCAAGGTGGCCACACCACTGGGGAGTGGTGCACAACTCACCTCAGGTATGGCTTCTACCAGAGGCAACTCTGTGTCAGACCCAGTCAGGGTCTGTGGCACACAGATCACCTCAGGGATGGCCCCCACTGTGGTCATCTCCATCCCAGCCCCACCCAGGGTCTGTTGTGCACAGGTCACCTCTGGGATCTCCAGCTGTGGCATTTCCAAGGTGGCCCCACCAGGGGGCAGTGGTTCACAGGTCACCTCAAGGATTGTCCCCAATGGGGTCAACTCCGTGAAGGCCCCGCTCAGGGTCTGTGACACACAAGTCACCTCCGGGATCGCCCCCTCCCGGGGCATCTCAGTGCCAGCCCCACCCAGGGTCCGTGGCACAAGGGACACCTCGGAGATCACAGGCCTTGGCATCTCCAAAATGGCCCCTCCCCGGGGCAGTAGCTCATAGGTACCCACAGGGACTGAGGGCTGAGGACAGGGATGGACAAGGGAAGGACTTTCTGGACTCCCACCCCGGCCTTGGCTTCCCCCTAAGTTAGGAACCAGGCTGCGGATCTTGCTGTTCATGGAGCCTGCAGGGTCTTTTCCTGAAGAAATAAAACTCTCTGGAAGTCTCCAAACTCTCCACAGGATCACAGTGAGTCAAGAAGTAGCGGGAGGGTCTCGGAAACCGTGTCACAGCCAGTAGTGGCGGGAGCGAGAGTGCGGGAAAGTCTCCAACCGACGTGGTGCGCGGGCTGGGAGCCGACCGGTCAACCTCCGCTGGGGCTGCAGGCCCGCAGGTGCAGGAGCTCGAGACCCCAGGAAGGAGGGCGCGGGACAGAGGACGCCGGAAGGATGGCACAGGACTGACAGCGCGAGATGGAGGATGCAGAAAGAATGGGGCGAGAGGGAGGACACGGGAAGGATGTTCCTGGAGGGAGGACGTAGGACGGTTGTCATGGGAGGAAGGATGCGAGATGGAGAATGGGGGAACCGCGCGGGAAGAAAGGCGCGAGACTGAGGACTCAGGGAGGATTTCACGGGATATAGGAAACGGTTAGGATGGCGTGGAAGGGAGGACGCTGGAAGGACAAAGGAAGCTGGAATGATGGAGCAGGACCAACAGCGCGAGATGGAATATACAGAATGTATGGCACTGAAGGGAGGACGCCGGAAGGATGGCTCGGGACTGAGGACGCGAGATGGAGGATGCAGAAAGGATGGCTCGAGAGGGAGGACGCGGGAAGGATGGCTCGGGACTGAGGACGCGAGATGCAGGATGCAGAAAGAATGGCTCGAGAGGGAGGACGCGGGAAGGATGGCTCGGGACTGAGGACGCGAGATGGAGGATGCAGAAAGGATGGCTCGAGAGGGAGGACGCGGGAAGGATGGCTCGGGACTGAGAGAGTGAGATGGAGGATGCAGAAAGGATGGCTCGAGAGGGAGGACGCGGGAAGGATGGTTCGGGACTGAGAGAGCGAGATGGAGGATGCAGAAAGATGGCTCCAGAGGCAGGACACGGGAAGGATGGTGCAGGACGGAGGACATGGGAAGGATGTCCCTGGAGGGAGGACGCCGGAAAGATGGCGCTGGATGGAAGACCTGGGACGGTTGTCATGGGAGGGAGGATGAGAGATGGAGGAGGGGGGAAGGACGTTGCGGGAAGGAAGGTGCGGGACTGAGGACTCAGGGAGGATGGCATGGGATATAGGAAACGGTTAGCTTGGCGCGGAAAGGATGGAGCAGGACCAACAGCGCGAGATGGAATATGCGGAATGTATGGCACTGAAGGGAGGACGCGGATGAATGGCTCGGGACTGAGGACGCAAGATTGGGGATGCCGAAAGGATGGCTCGAGAGGGAGGACGCGGGAAGGACGGTGCAGGACGGAGGACATGGGAAGGATGTCCCTGGGGAGGACGCCGGAAAGACGGTGCTGGATGGAGTATGTGGGAAGGTTGGCGGGGGAGGGAGGATGCGGGAAGGACCACGCGGAAAGAAGGCAGGGGACTGAGGAACTCAGGAAGGATGGCACGCGATATAGGACACCCTTACGATGGCGCGTGAGGCAGGACGCGGGAAGGATGGCACAGGACCAAAAGCGCGAGATGGAATATGTGGAAAGTATGGCACTGAAGGAAGGACGCGGAACGATGGTTCGGGACTGAGGACGCCAGAAGGATGGCGTGGGATGGAGGGCGCGGGATGGAGGTCGCGAGTAGCATGGCTCTGCACTGATAGTGAGGAACAGAGGGCCCAGGAAAGAGACTAGGGGGAGGACGGGGAGGGAAGGAAGGCACTGGCAGCAGCTCGAGGGCCTCAACATCTCTTGGAACCTGTCCACACTCCCAGAGGCTCGAGTCACAGAAGACCGGCCCTGATGGCCCTTGGAGCCTCTTCCTTTAGGACCTTCCATCACCTCCAGCCAGGGAGGGACCTTCACTGTCATGAACACAACTGGCAAGAGAGAAAAGGGTGCTGGTAAGGTGTGGCTGAGGCTCTCAGGCCAAGCCACAGCTCCAGTGAAATCGGCCTCTTCGGGGACAGGCACCAGTCTGGAGGCAACAGCGCTGTGACGGCCTTTCAACCCTCTGGCCTGTACCCCTGCAGCCCTCCTCCCTTCTCACACTCCTGCCTTGCCAGGTATGATGCTGGCTGAATGCCAGACCCTTTCCAGGCAGCCACAGCTGTGGAAGGTGGTTTGGGGACATATGCTTGAGAAACCGGGTGGTGACCTCAGTCTGAGTGCAGAAGCTTAGGCTCTAGTGTTGAATGGAGGGGGCACTGGTTAAGCAGAAGCCGAAACTGCGCAGCACTGCCCAGACTGAGTGGGGCTGGCCTTGGTTTCCACATCTGCCTTGGGAAGGCAGCCCTCAGACCCTGTGGTTCTCAGAGGGTGGGTGCAGTCCCTGAGCTGGAGCTCAGAGGAACAGAGCAGGCTCTTGGATGGAGACCATCCCTCCTCCAATACCCCATGGTCAGAGGCAGGAAATGAGATGAAGATTCCCCTTCCATAAAAGGTAGAAAGCTCCCTGATACTAGGGCTGTGCAAGCTTTGTGTCTGTGAGCTGGAGCAGCATGGATTGCTAGCCACCCCCTCTCTACTGGCGGGAGGAGGACGCCCAACCTTGACCTTGCTTCACAGTGCCCCTAGATCCCACCCACCCTCCCTGTGAGCATGGGTGGGTGGGAAATGGCTGGCTCAGGTGTTGTTCTACACCCTGCTGATCACGGAATCCACTTCCTGGATGGCCACCCAGGGCCTGACAATGTCAGCTAGGACACCTTCACCTTCTGTCTGTGCTCTCTGTTCCAGGTCTTGCAGATTGTGGTCATCTCCACACCCTAGTCATGTACCCAGGCCATGCCATTTACTTTTTTGCCCCCTCTTTCAAGCAGAAGCAACAGCGTGCAGCTCCCTCCACAGCTGCATTCAAATCCCTAAGCCATGGGCACACTTGCCACCAGTGGTTGGGGCTGGCCAGGGCCAGCATGCTGGGCAAGGAGGAGGCAGAAAACCAGGGCACAGCAGAGAGTGACAGCATGAATGAGGAGAAGGGGGAGTGCCCAGAGGCCTGGAAGGGATTTCAAGGCAGCTGGGCCAAGACAGCCCAGGCCACAGGACCGCTGGAGGCACATCTGGGAGAGCCGTACCCAGCTGAGAGGAGCCACATGAAGATGCCAGCCCTACCTGCAGGTCAACACATCTACTGCTTGTTGCAGCCCAAGGCAAAATGGAGTTCCTCCTGATCATGGACTTTATGGTGACACTTACTCCAATTTGGCCTAGACTATGGTTTTTCTTTTTTTTCCTGATAATTTGTGAACTCTAGTACATCTTTTTTTTTTTAATTGCCCTGTTTTGTTCAAAATAAATAAACAATGATGTAGTTGAGTAACTTATCTTGAGTATTGTGGTATGAATAGCATTTTAGTCATTCGACACTAATGAAGTACAAATAACATTTTGTATTTATGAATGACAAAAAAATTGAAATAAATATGTAAAGATCATTCCTTATACAAGAATTTTAGATCATATATCCAGAGAGAACATTAAAATAAAACCTTTAACACTGCTCATGAAATAATGGATTTAGGCAATGATCACCAAGGAATGTTTAAACAGGTAAAAGCTGGATGGAGAAACTAAAACTAACTCACGAATCATGTTGAATCAATTGATCAATCTTGCCCATATGGGACAATCATATATATTATATAACCTCTTAAAAAGATGCTTTACGGCGGCACCTGTGGCTCAGTGAGTAGGGCGCTGGCCCCATATGCCGAGGGTGGCGGGTTCAAACCCACCCCGGCCAAACTGCAACCAAAAATAGCCGGGCGTTGTGGCGGGCGCCTGTAGTCCCAGCTGCTCGGGAGGCTGAGGCAAGAGAATCGCATAAGCCCAAGAGTTAGAGGTTGCTGTGAGCTGTGTGACGCCACGGCACTCTACGGAAAAAAAAAAAAAAAAAAAAAAAAAAAAGATGCTTTAAGATGTACATACCCGCTCCCTGTGTGAGCTAGAGAAACAATGAAAAGAACAGCCAAATCCGAATCCTAGAACAATGTGGAAAATATCACAAGACACATTTTCTTCAACAAATAATCAACATAAAAATAAATGGAAGAGAACTAGCATAAACTGTAAAAAATACATAAGACATACTAGCCAGGGTGGCGCCTGTGGCTCAGTCAGTAAGGCGCTGGCCCCATATACCGAGGGTGGCGGGTTCAAACCCGGCCCCAGCCAAACTGCCACCAAAAAATAGCCGCGCGTTGTGGTGGGCGCCTGTAGTCCCAGCTGTTCGGGAGGCTGAGGCAAGAGAATCGCTTAAGCCCAGGAGTTGGAGGTTGCTGTGAGCTGTGTGAGGCCACAGCACTCTACCGAGGGCCATAAAGTGAGGCCTCTACAAAAAAAAGACATACGAGTCAAATGTAAGTGTGTGGATGTCATTTGAATTCAGCTTTGAATAAATAAACTATATATGAAAAATAAATCATGAAAGAAGTATTCGATGATGTTAAGCAAATATTGTTAATTGGGCAAACATAATGATGTCACTCTAGTTGTGTTAAAGGCTTTGTTTATTATAAATGTACACTGAGTTATTTGTGGGTGGAATGACATATGGTGGTTGTAAGGAGTGGAATAAAGGAAACCCAAGTGGCAAAAGTTGATGGAAATTTAGTATAATGTTATCACTCAGTTGTATGTGATTGAAAATTTTTATATTCAAATATTAACATGCTAAACTATTTCTTTGAACACACAGAAGACATTTCTATCAAACTGATATGTTAGAAAATGCCATAAAGGACAGATAATATGTTGAATGGCAAATCTGGATTCTAATTGGCCATCATTGTTATAGTTTCAATCCCACAAGATGAGTTTTAACAAAAATAAATGCCATAGCAAATGTTCAGAATGAAAGAAAGCTTACTTCCTTGCAATATATGAGAGAGAACTCACAATGCTGATATGAAAACAATTTCACAGCATCTATGATTGAAGACATGTTTCAAATCGTGGACGCAAACAACTCATTTTTTTTTGTTCTCGTTTCATAATAAGAGGCTAGGATTGCTTAGTTCTACAATTTTTGTTATAAAAATAAACAGGCTTGTAAATTCTATTTTTATGCTTACCTGTGATGAAACAGAATACATAGGGCAAGGTTTGTGTGTTGTCTTAACATGCAAGTCACTATTGCTCATCAATACTAGCTGTAGTATACTTTGACAACCATGGTGGATACTCAGGTAGGTAGAAGGCTCTGCTGTACGGTGGCTGGCTGTGTTATTCTTATTTTTATTTTCTATGTTTTTTTTCTTTTTGTTGCTGTTCTGGCCGGGGCTGTGCTTGAACCCGCCACCCCTGGTATTCAGGGTGGGTGCCCTACTCCTTGAGCCACAGGTGCCACCCCTGGCTGTGTTTTTTATATATATATATACACACACACACACACACACACACATATATATATACATATATATATATATAAAATCATAGCTGTGTACATTAATGCAATCATGGGGTACAATGTGCTGGTTTTATATACAAATTGAAATGTTTTCATCAAACTTGATAACATAGCCTTCATAGCATTTTCTTAGTTATTGTGTTAAGACATTTATATTTTACGCCTAGTAAATTTCACATGTACCCTTGTAAGAAGCACTGTAAGTGTGGTCCCACCAATTACTCTCCCTCCCCCCTTTCTCCCCCCTCCCCTCCCCTCTCTCTCTCCTTTTCCCTTCTTCCTGGGCTATAATTGGGTTATAGCTTTCATAAGAAAGGTATTAAATAGGTTTCATCAAATAATTTGAGTACATTGTTACTTTGATACAATGAATATGTTGGACACTTTTGCTTTCATTCTTGATTTACTTTGCTAAGAAGAATATATTCCAGCGCCATCCATGTAAACATGGAAGAGGTAAAGTCTACATCCTTTTTTAAGGCTGCCTAATATTCCATGGTGTACATATACCGAAATTTATTGATCAATTAATGGGTCCATGGGTACTTGGGTTTCTTTTATGACTTAGCAATTAGGAATTGGGCTGCAATAAACTTTCTGATACATAGATCTTTTTTATAATGTGATTTTTGGTCTTCTGGATATACACCTAGTAGAGGATGGTAGAATCAAATGGCAGGTCTGTTTTTAGATCTGTAAGTGTTCTCCAAACATCTTTCCAAAAGGTTCCTATTAGTTCGCATTCCCACCAGCAGTTTGAAAGTGTTCCCTTTTATCTACATCCATGCCAGCATCTCTGGTTTCGGGATTTTGAGATGGGGGCTAATCTTACTAGAGTTAGATGATATCTCAAAATAGTTTTGATTTGGTATTTCTCTGATGATTATGGATGATGAGCATTTTTTCATATGTCTGTAGGCCATGCACCTGTCTTCTTCAGAGAAGTTTCTCTTCAAGTCCTTTGCCCACCCTGAGATGGCATCATTTGTTCTTTTCCTGCTAATATGTTTGGGTTCTCTGTGGATTCCGGTTATTAAACCTTTGTCACAGACATACCTACAAATATCTTCTCCTATTCTGAGGGCTGTCTGCTTTCTTGACTTACTGTGTTTTTGGCTGTGCAGAAGCTTTTTAATTTGTTTGGTGGTCAGTTTTTAAACATGGGAGAAATTACTAAACTTTAAGCATTCATTAAAATGCAAAACTTTGTGAGCAAAGATCTTAATTTTGGCTTCAGAGCTGGGGTCAGATTATGTATGTAGTGTGAGAGTAGAAACAAGATCAATTAGTTTCAGTCACCCAGGGTTAACCACAGTCTGAAAATATGAAATGGAAAATTCTGGAAACAAACAATTCATAGGTTTTTAAAAAAGATTAATTAGGAAGTGACTGTGAGAACACAGGGAAGATATGTTATGGGTTGAGAATGCGGTATGAATAGTCGAGAGAAGAGGGAAGGAATTTGAGATAGATTTTTGAGGCAGAGTTGGGAAAAAAATGTGTTGATTAACTGGATATAAGAAGCAAGGATAAAGGAATCAGAGATGAAAAACTTCTTTCTGGAAGAGTTAGCTATCCACGGTGCCATTTAGTAAGATGAGAAGTATTGGAACATTAACGAGTTTTATTGTATGAGTTTTCTTTTTGACATGCTAAATTGAAATTGCAGTTAAAAAAGAGAAAAATGTTAAAAGTGAAACTGTTAGATCAAAGATTCAATTATAAAATACATTTCTAAACAAACTCTCTTGTAGTATGTGAGCTTCTCTGCACTCTGGGTAACTCTGGATATTGTCAATCTTTTTAACCTTTGCTAATCTGAGGAGTAAAAAATGATATTTCAACGTATTTCCTGCCTTTGACTATAGTTAATGTCAGTTTACATATACGTGTATATAAATGCATACACACAATGTATATCTAAATATACACAATATAAAGTATATTATATACAAATGTGTACAGGTGGGAGAGTAGAATCCTTGGTTATGATGTGCGTATAATTGTCTCTTTGTGTCTTTCAGTAATTTTCATTTTCTTACTGTCTTGGGAGTGTTATTTGTATATGGGAAATAATAACCATTTACTAAATATATTGTAACTTTTCATTTGGGTTGTCATTTGTTGTTCAGTCTTATTTGTGGTATTACTTTTGTAATACAGTTTTAAATTTGTATAGAATCAGAACTGTTCATCTTTTTTTTTTAACGTCTTGCTTCACTGTTTATGTAACCCACATGTCAGATTACTTTTCAGATTTAAATAAGACTATAACCCTCTATTGTACGTCTCATTGGAAAACTTTCCTAAGGTCTCTTGCATTACAATGGGACGCAGGCCGACTGCTTGCCAATTCTACCACGTGAGATGAGAAATGCAGGTGGGAGGTGCGGAAGGGTGGCAAATACAGCTAGCCAGTGCTAGGCACAGCCCCTGGGTGAGGGCACACTTTTAACTGTGACACGCATGGCACAAAAGCATCTCACGGAACCAAAGTATTGTGCCTCACCATTTTCACCTCTGCCTTCCCTTCATCTTTTTCTCCCTGGGTTCTCCCAGGCTACTCTGCCTCTCTAACTCTCTCTGAGAACTTTGATGCCATTCAAAGGCTGTTTAGCTGTATCCATTTGTGTATGTTTCAC
Organism: Nycticebus coucang; assembly: GCF_027406575.1. Classification (NCBI taxonomy): domain Eukaryota; kingdom Metazoa; phylum Chordata; class Mammalia; order Primates; family Lorisidae; genus Nycticebus; species Nycticebus coucang. The sequence goes on along the minus strand of NC_069800.1, from coordinate 175,672 downwards.
TTAAGGTATTGTTTCTTGCCATTCTGAGCTCTTTGCCATCTATTTATATTGTGATGAGAACACCACAGTCGTTTTTTTTTTTTTTTTGAATTTTAAAAACAAGACATGCCTTGGCCTCTATGTTTAGAAACAAATCTATTTGCAATGTAGAATACTTGTATACTTATACACTTCAAATCTTTCTTTGTCATTTGTAACTGTTTCCTGCAGGCCTCAGGGAGCCATCCCATAACTGCAGATGAGAAATAAAACAACCAAACTAAATAAACTTACATTAGATCAGTGGTTCTCAACCTTCCTGATGCCTCCTAATGCCGCGACCCTTTAATACAGTTCCTCATGTTGTGGTAACCTCCAACCATAAAATTATTTTTGTTGCTACTATTAGGAATCGTAATTTAAATAACTGATATGCAGGATGTATGTTCATTGTTATAAAGGGGTCGAGACCCACAGGTTGAGAACTGCTGCTGTGGACGTTTGGGAGCTCATCACAATAGTGCTGCGCTGGTGACGCTTCCCGAGGGAGTGAGCTCGGGCTCCCTCGGATCAGGAGGATGTGTGTCATGTGCTGTGCTGCGTGCCAGGTCATTTTATTCATGCGGTAGAGCCTCAGTCAGGAGCTGGGACCTCTCAGCATCCTCAGGGTCTGGTGAAGATGCTATTTGGAATGTTTAATGGTCGGTGTCTGGTGTGGTGCAGACTCTGAACTTAGCACAGCTGGGTCTGAGCACTGACTTTGTTACTTCATAACTTGTGCTCATGTTAGGCACGAGGAAACAAATTATATTACCTGCTCCTCAAATGTCTTCTTGAAAATGGGGATCATCTCTTATCACACATTGCTGAATGAGAAGCCCTGAGATGACCTCTTTGGGGATATCTGCCATGACAGACTTTATTCTCAGGTCTGAGAATACCTGGTCCCACCATTACCTGAGACATCCTAACTGTACCAAGGAAGCTACTTGGTTGGCTAAATAATTTTAAAGTCATTTTAAGCCCCCAGTTTTCTGGTTCTCCCCATGATTCAAGGTCCTGACACTGAGCCCTACGTCCTTTTTCTTCTCAGACTCAGCTGGGATTTATTCATTGAGCACAGAAGATTTCCACAGTCATTTTAATTTCTATAAAGATATACAAAAGAAGAAGTTTTCTGATTTAACTACAATAGGGCAGGCTCTCAAAATCCTAGGCTTGTATTAACAGAAGTATCTGTGGTATAATTCCATTTCTAGCAAAAGTAGAAAGAGAATGGTTGGGATTTTTTATGAGCCAGAATAGCAGAGGGTAATGTTATATCAAACTATAGGAATTTAATTACCCCATTCCACAAATGCAGTTTTCAAATAAAGGAGTCAAAAGGATTTCTAAAGCTATTCTTTGGGACTTTGATATAAAAACCCAGAATGCATTTAGTAGACGTAACATGTGTTACTGTCCATTACAAGCCACCACAAGGAACGCAGCGCGGTAAGAAATGCAGCTTGAGACAGAACACCCAGTGATTAACAATCTCTTTGCTCTCTTCCTAGAAATACTGCAATTTGCTTAGAGTGTTACATGCTTGTCACTGTAAGGATGGACATTTCTGGAATATTTTTTGATGGGTGGATTTCACACTGGGGAAAGTTCTCCTGGAAATACTGTTGTTAGAGAGGGCGGCTTACCTCCAGACCAGGTGTAAGGGAGAGATGCTGTAGGGTGGGGAGGAGCAAATCACCCCAGGGGTCTTGTCTTTCATTTCAGGGTCTTAAAGTCTGTTCTTTACAGTGTCCACAAAAATCTTAGCCATGAGCAGAAGGCCCGTGCAGGTGACTCTGGGACTTCTGTCCTGAAAGGTCCTTAAGTCTTTACAAAAACCTTTGCTTCCCCTCCTTATTATAAAAGTGACACATACTCGTGGTAGAAAACCTAAAAAATGGGTAAGAAAGGAAAGTGAAATAAAGAACATTTGTAATATTACGGCAGCAATGGCCACTCTAAACCTTTTGGCATATTGTCTTCTGGTTTCTCTGCAAAGTCATTTTACCACGACAAACAAAATTTTAGTAAAAGGGAGTCTTGGCTTTGGGAAAATGAGCAGTGAGGCAGGCATGTGTTTATCAAACACTTGTGCCATCAGGAGAGACTTTCTCAATGAACAAGGTGGAAGTATTCTAGAAAGATGGGGTTTAGGACTAAGTTGTGAGATGTTTCAGTGAACATCGTCTGTGGCTAATGGGTTTTGTTTGTTTTACCTTCTTTGTTTTTGAAGAAAAAAATAGTGCATACTACTTTTTTTTTTTTTCAATCAAAGTGTTGGTTTTGAGATGGGAGCATTGTGTGAGCCCCGGACTTTGAGGCTGCGATGAGCTGAGATTATACCACTGCATTTCAGCCTGGGCAACAGAGCGAGACTTCACCCCTGAAAGTAATTTTCAAGACATTTTAAAAAGAAATTTTAAAAATTTGGTTTTCATACTCATTCCTTGAATCTTCAAATTTCTATTAGTTTTGTCTGTGTTCCCGAGTCTGCTGATGTCCAGTCCGATCACTATTTATTCCATTCATTGTTTGTTTTTTGAGTAAGATCATAAACCTTTGCCAGTAGTAAAATTATTCGTGCTCCTGGATTCTCAAATGGTGGAGAGTCAGAGGGGAACTGGAATCCCTAAAGCAGCACGAGCCCTACTGCGTACAGCCGTCTGAGGGCTTCCTGAGCTGGGGGAGAAGCACTGTGTAGTCCAAAGTGGGTGATTCAGAGGCAGGCTCTGAGTCCGGTTAACCTGGGTTCATGTCTAGCCTCCGTCACTTCCTGGCGGGGTAATGTTAAAGAGAAGATTATTCACAGCACTTGTTAATGAACAACAAGGCAGACATTATTCAGGACTGTCCAGTAGGTATAGAAATGACTGCAATGGGGATTCTGCAGCAGGGAAGAAAGGTTGGCTTCGACTCCTAATACAACATAGAAAAGTGAGAATTTATAGCTAAAGAGCAGGGTCAGGGAGGAGATGGTCAGTGCATCGAGTATCTCCAAGAGGAAATGTGAGCAGCAAGGAGTGGGGAGGGATTCTCTCTAAAATGATCTAGTAGATCTCTTGAAGGCAGGTTGGGATGGTAGATATCATCTAGAGGAGAGGGAGATAAGAAACCTGATCAGTTATGGAGGGTGATCAGAGACCAAGGGCGGGGATCCTGGCTGAACTGAGTTGGCAAAGTGGACAATGGAGAGATGAATGTGGAAGGCCCAAAGTCAAGGCGTGGCTGAAAAAGGGCTCAGAAGAACCTGAAGGGAGTTTAATCACGGAGGGACTCTTGGTCAGTAACCCTGCACGAGTTCCTCAACCTCTCTGTGCCCCAGTTTTGTCATCTTTAAAATGAAACTATCTAGGCTGGGTGCGGTGGCTCACGCCTGTAATCCCAGCATTCTGGGAGGCTGAGGCAGGTGGATTTCTTGAGTTCAGGAGTTTGAGACCAGGCTCAGCCAGAGTGAGACCTCATCTCTAAACACCTCAGCCAGGTGTTGCGGCAGGTGCCTGTAGTCGCAGCTACTCGGGAGGCTGAGGCAAGAGGATCAGTTGAGCCCAAGAGTTTGAGATTGCTGTGAGCTATGATGCCACAGTACTCTACCAAGGGTGACAAAGTGAGACTCTGTCTCAAAAAAAAGAAAAAGAAAAATGAAACTATCTAAGCTTGTAAAGCTGTTGTGAAATCTATGAGACAATGTGTGGTGAGGCTCCTTAGCATGGCGAGAAGTGTTCAAAAAATGCCAGCTGGTGGGTTTCTGCTGGCCGTGCTCTTAGACTTCTAGGCCACCACATCAGAGGGAGGGCCCCTGGAGAGAGTTTCCACTTTTTACTTTTCCCTGTGACCTGGGTAATTCTCTCAACTTTCAACAACTCAGACTTTCCCTTCTGTAGCGCAGACTGTGCAGTTTTATGTTACAAAGGGGTTTTACGTGGAGGTAGATGCTGCTTTGCAACGTGAAGTGTTCTAACCATCAGTGACAGAGATGAGGCCTCCCCTAAGAGACAGCAAGTTTCTCCCTGGAGGTGGAGGAGGCCTCCCCTGATGTACAGAACACCTCCCCTGAGCGCATATGAAGAAAGGCAAGTTGCAGGAAACAGCTTAGGTAGGAAAACAAATGAGAAAACATGGTTTGTGCCAGTGACAGCACGTGGAAGATGGATTCCTGGCTAGACTTCTGAAGCAGATCAGGAATGATGGGCCCATGCAGCCCTCCCTTGATAACTAAATAAAGCAATGAATTTGGGGTTTCAAATCTTGGCTATTCTTTCTCATGAGTTCAAGCACCTGGGAACTCCAGCCAGGCATTGCAGTTTGCTGTGAGATGGCTTCATTAACATACAAGTATGCAAAGAATCTGCATTGGAAGAGTTCCAGAAGACACGGTTTGCCCTGGGTGTGAATGCGTTTTGGAGGGTCTCCGTCCGTGTTTGTACACCGGGGTCATGTTCAAGAGTTCTCTGCAATAAAACAAAGGGAGGGACTTTCCAATGACATCCTTAGAAACATTTAAATGTTTCGTTCTTTCACAAAAAAGAAAACAACTTTTAAAAGTTTTCTTCTTAGCCATTTGCTTTTGCTTTAAGAAGTCTTAGTTCTTCCAAGATAAAAGTTCAAAGCTGTAATGGGCAAGAAAAGGGGTATTGATTTCTGATTTTTTGCTAAGTTTTCTAGCAAAGGATGATCTTACTGGATTCCTACTAAATACTTTCCCCCCAGATCTATAAGATCGATTGTAGCTCATTCATGTATTCATCTAGTAAAGATTTGCTCGGCATCTTCTGTGTGTGAGGTTGGGAACTCAGCTAGGAAGCAGGTGGACGTGGTCCTCCTTTTGAGGGCTCCTGGTCTGGTGATGGATACAGACAAGTGAACAGGGATTTAAATCCATCTTGTTAAGTGCAGAGATAGGAGAGGGAGCGTGAGGGATCATCAAAGGTGGCTTCCTAGGTGATGCCTTTCTCCGCAGTCAAACAGATGATTTTTAATTTTCTGTGACATATACTTACACATAGAATAGATGTTAATATTTCAGGAAACTTATATTTCAGTGCACTGGCTCCATATTGGGAAGCTCCTTAGATGGAGGCTCAGGAACTGTTGATCTATAATTAAGCCCACAGTTGTCTACCTAGAATGTAATTTTCCTGTAGGTTCAGAGCCCTGAGATGGGATGAGTCATCCACAGAGTTAACTGTTCTCTCTTGCCTGAGAGCAGGGAAATTTCCACTAGGTTACAGCTCTTATATTTTATTTTGCATTTGACATGTTTTGTTCATGAGAGTCTCACAGTGACACTTCAAGAGAGGCAAGACTCACATCACCCTAATGCAGTCCTGGTGTTCACACGGTGTGGCACGCATAACCGACACGCAATAGAAATGTGGCGAGGAAAGGAATCCCCATTTACAGGTGAGTGAAGGGAGACTCAAATGAGTTAAAGGACTTGCACAGGACCGTGCAGTGAAACAACGGCAGGCGCTGAGACCTGGCACGGGGTGCCCAATCCCTCCTCAGGAGTTGAGGGCAAGCTGTGGCCAGGTGGAGCAGCAGAGGCACAGATAACTGTCCTTGAGAAGAAAAGTCTTGTTGCAGAAGCTGATTTCAGTCCTTTTAAATCATGGTACCCTTTGAAGCTGAGGTCCCAACTGCCCCCCATATCGGTCTGTGGCCTGTTAGGAACCAGGCCACACAGTTCACCACCTGAGCTCTGCGTCCTGTCTGTGGAAAAATTGTCTTCCATGAAACCAGTTCCCAGTGCCCAAAAGGTTGGGGACTGCTGCTGAAGGGACTGCAGATCAGTATCTCTCATCTGGCTAATGTCTGAGGGGTCTCTCTCTATGTGTATATCTGCCTGCATCTTGCTTAAAATGTGCTATTTAATTTTTGTTTCAGCTTAATATGAGGGTATAAACAATTAGATTACAATGTTTCCTTTGCTAGGTAAAGTCCCTGTTGTAGTTGTAGCCTTCATCCAGGAGGTCTGCCATATACCCCTAAACTGTGACCATTAGGCGGGAGCTCACCAGTCCCCATCCCTCCTCCCCTCTCTCCGCACCCTCCTACCCCCTCCCATATCTCCCTCTTCCCCTGGAATTGATTTGAGTTTTTCTCTTGTGGGCCTGCAGTAGGTGGTCTACTGGCTTCCTATTAGTATTGAGTGTATGAGATACTTGCTTTTCCATCCTTGTGATACTTTACTAAGAAGACTGTGTTTCAACTCCATCCAGGTTGATACAAAAGATGTAAAGTCTCCATCTTTTTTTGTGGCTGAATAGTATTCCATGGTATACGTATACCACAGGTTATTAATCCATTCCTGATTTGGTGGGTACTTAGGTAGTTTCCATGGCTTAAAATTTAAAAAGTTGCCCACATTTGGACATCAGTGCATGCCACATACCTTCAGATTCTTAGTTTCTCTTGAAAAGACCAGCCTCTCTGGCGCTTAGATTGCCTCATACAGGGGACAGGTGGCCAGAGATGAGCTGCTGTTGTTCATGATCCTCAACTTTCGGTCACCTGCCTGTCCTTTCTCTACTGACTCAGAAAATAGAAAAGAGGGATTGTTGTTCTAGGCAGCAACAAACACATGAGCTCTGGTGGTGTCCAGAGCCAGAGAGTAAGTTAGCAAAACCACAGGTCATGAGACAGCAGAAATATTTCACGTCATAGCGTTCTTTATTGCCACGTGAATTTTCACCGTCTCCTGCCAACTTCATCTTGTGTCCATCCAATAATGCAAATAAATCAAATGTAAGTAGTTTTCTGTAGTTTAAAGCAATACCATATAGTGTTTAGATTTATGCTTTGTAATGTGACTTTTTAGTATAAATACAGTTTATTATATTTCTAACCTAACTTCATGTATCTAAATCTCAGCTCTCGTGAGCCGAGCTGATTGCAGGGTTACTTCTGACGGGGAAGATTCAGAGGACTGGCTTCCTTCCGTGACTGGTTTATAGTGTGTGCTGCTCACTGGCGCCTGACAGTCCTGGGCTGCATTTCTTAGATCACAAAGGAAATGGAGGCACCTACCCCAGGGCCGTCCCCGGCAAGACAGCAGCCAGAAATCTAGACAAGCTCCTGTCGTTCCCGGCAGACATAAAGCTCAAAAGTCAAGAACATGACGCACACATCAGCTCTAGGGGCCTGTCGTGTTCAGTCCCTCGAGGAACAGGAGGAAGACACTGTGGCAGGGTACAGGTGATGCAGGCTTTGGGGGTCAGGGGCACCCTCAGTTTGTGGCAGTTACTCAGCCTAAGCCTGGTTTCCCCATCTATAAAATAGGGGATAACTCCACAGCACTTAGTAAGAATTTAATGAATGGCAGTTATTGATTTTATTTTCATTTTACAGACAAGGTATGTAAGACTCAGAATGAGGTAAATAACTTACCCAAGGCCAAGTAAATTGCACAGCCGGCCTGTGAACCAAGTCGTGGTGTGCTCAGACCCCCACACTGTATTGTTATTCTGACCCCTGCGATGCCCCCTCTCAGGGGGGCATGATGGGGGGTGCGTAGCTCAGACCCCCACACTGTATTGTTATTCTGACCCCCGCAGTGCCCCCTCTCAGGGTCGCTGTGAGCATGGTGGGGGGTGCGGAGCAGTGTCGGGAGTGAGCAGGCTTCTATAACTGGCATTGACTATTATCGGAGACAGCAGAGCTCGACTGAGCTTAAATGCCATCTAGAGGTTCAGTTACCTCCAGACCCTCAGTGTGACAGGGACCCCAATTCACAGGCATACCTTTCAGCCCCATTTACACATACAGATGGTTGATGTTGACTCTCGAGTGTGAGGAACGAAGATGGCAGTGGTGATGGTTAGGGACTAGAGAAGAAACATGACTTCATTAATAAAAACTTAAAATAGAAGAGTGCTCAGGGCAATGGAGTGGCGAGAATGGCTCTCCCTGCCAACTATGCCTTTCTCATTAGTCTTTAGACAGATAATCACCTTCCAGCATCCTCTGCTTTGCCTGGAAAGAAATAGGTGAGAAGGGGCACACTCTTTGGATCTGATGTGTGGGAGGGTGATACTTTTAGCAGTGTGGGGATAAAGATAAAATGACCTCTAAAGGCAGTGGTGACAACCACAGCTCATGTGGGCGCAGGTAAAAACCCCATTTTTCATGGTAGCTTTCAAGAGCTGACCTTTAAAATCACCATATCTGGGGAGAATGTGTGATTTGATGCAGAACATTTTAGGGCATGCCGGGATGAACGGCGGGGAATGTGCTCGTCCCTCTCTTCTCCTTCAAGGAGCTCAGAATGGCTCAGGTCATAAAAGTCAGTTCTTGGGCACTTCCAAACCAATAGCAATTGCTGAAGTAGGTCTTCTGTGCAAAGTAGATTAAGCACGTATATAAATGGAATGCTGATCCAGGCACCTGATATGAAAATGACGTGTGTGCCTCCTTACAGTGAAAGTCAGCCATTTTCAGGAAGCTAGTTATAGGACAAGTTCAGCAAAGGGTCATTTGGAAAAAGATGGAATTGCTTTCACAGGACAGCCAGCCCCTGTGAATTGCTTTGCTGGGAAGATGTTTCACTGAGGCTCAGGGCTACTTCTCTAGTCTAAGGAGTGATACTGCTGAATACAAAACCCAGCCTTCGATTTGAGAAATTCAAAATAACTGCAGGTCCAGAAGGAATAAAAAGAAGCCTATTTGTATTCATAATACCATTTTTAAAGAGCCAGGGGATTTTGTGGAGAAAACTGGATGAATGTACATCTCACAGATGTATCTCCAAGAAAAATATAGCGTCTGTGAGATCTTATGTGCCGTCATCTGCTACACGAAGATCTAGGTAGTGATGCTGATAGAAATTCCTCATAGCTAGAAAGACAACTGGTCAACAGACTCATGAAGAAATGCTTATTGTCTCTAATCATTAGAGCAGTGAAAATCAAAACCACCCTGAGATATCACCTAACCCATTGAGACTAGCCCATACCTGAAAGCCCCAAAGCTGCAGATGCTGGCATGGACATGGTGAGGAGGGGATGCTCCTGCATTGTTGTTGGGACTGCAAACTAGTCAAACTAGTGCAGTCTCAAGGGAGGAGTCCTCAATTAAAAGTAGGCCTCCCATTTGATCTTGCAATCCATTCCTAGGTGTGTACCCAAAAGGGAAAAGTCATCCTACCATAAGGACATATGTACTTGAATGTTTACAGCAGCCCAATTTACAATTGCAAAGACATGAATGGATTAAAAAACTGTGCTATATGTATACCAAGTAATACTATTCAGCCAAAAAAGAGAGATTCTGTATCCTTTGTTATAACTTGAATGGTGTTGGAGAACATTCTCCTGAGTTTCACAAGAATGGAATAACAAGCATCACATGAACTCAGTACTAATTTGAAACTTGTAGATTAATAACCACGTGCTCACATGAGAGAAAGAATCAATTAAATCCGGCAAGGGGTGAATGGAGGGGGACTGGCAGGTTCCTCCCCACAGGAAGGATGTGCAGGTGCACGGCACGCTTCCTGGGGGAAGGACACCTCTGCAACTCAGAGTTTCCCTTACCGATGCACAGAGTGTAACCTGATTGTGCTCTCCTATTAGTCAGAAATAAAAAGCAAAAAGAAGCTCCTCGTAGCTGGGAATTCTGAGTGCCAGGGCTGTGAGTTGCTCCAGTGCTGGGGTCTGTCACAAACTCCTCTGCACCCTAACCAAGCACAGTTAGTGTTTCCTCAGCTGGTCTCCAGTTGGCTCCAACCTCACCAAGCAGTAAACGGACATTCCCCCTGACATTTCAGACAAGGATCCAGATGTCAGAATCAATGGGTTTTTCGAGTTGCTGTTTGTACTGAAGGAGGCCAGAAGCTGCTTAACTGCAAGACCCCTGTGCTTCGGTAGCAGACCCTGCCAGTCAGCCCCCATTCATGCTCCTGAAGCCTGCATTGTCTCAGGGCTGACCACGGAGAGGAGGAAGCTCACCCTTCCTCACCAGCTGGAGGGCCATTGGCTCTTTCGAGGGGAGTGCAGAAAGGGTCAAGGAACAGATCTATTTTTGAACCTATAAGTGGAAACAGATTTGATGACTATTGTAGAGGGGTTTTCATTTTTTGAAAGTCTGTAATACTGGAACATTGGCTGAGGTTAATAACTATTGATTTAGAAGGCCAGCCTTGACCCTACTGGTATGACCTGCTGGGAAACTCTTCTGGCTTAGCCATCTCCTCCGGCCCTTTCTCCCTTTGTCATTTGCTGAGCACTCACAGGCAGGGTGATAGAGACCAGACAGCAGCACCCGCACTCAGACCTGTCCTGATTTTAGGAAGTGGCAGTGTGGTGGTGGCAATAGATAGGAGACTGGGGCTTCCACTGTTAGTCTGTCAGTGCCTCACTGGGTTTGGGAGGAGAACCACCTGAACTGGAATCAGACAGAGGGACTGGGTGACGACAAGGTATTCCCGGTATGCAAAGGTGGGAAGTGTGCGTGGCAGACTGTGGGATTGCCGCTAGTTCCCTTGGGGCAGAGGATTGGGACAAGGACAACTGAGAGATGAGTCTGGAGCTGGCGGTGGCTGGAATACAGAGGGTCTTTTCTGCTACATGAGGACATTTGGACCCTTACTTTAGGGTCGTGGGGACAGTACAGGTTTGTGACTGAGCTCCCACGTGGCCACTGTGACCTGACACTAAGCCTTTAGAAGGGAGAGTCTTAGATGGATCTCGTCAGAGTTTAGGGGACCAGCTGCTTAGGTGGCACCGATGTTAAATGAATGTGGGACATTCCTGAGAGTCCATGAGTGGGAAGAAGAGAGATGGGGTATGTTTCTGTCTTCATTTTAGACACATCATTAAGTCCTGGTGTAGGAACTAGCAAGTGTTAAGTGGTGATAAGTCCAGTGGCCTGCTTTGTAGTTGAAAATACTCCCAGACAAGCTGAGAAAGGGGCAATGAAACTGAAATTGCCAGAGGGCACTTAAACAAAATCATCCATTTATTCTTGAAAGCAACCAAAAAGATATAGGGAGCAGTAGTTAAGGAACAGAAAAATTCCGACTCACGCAGAGCTGCTGAAAATCGCCTATGTTGACGTATTCTTCAATACAAGCTGTTTTCTGCTGACACTTTTTTTTTTCTTCCTATGGATGTTCCTCTTAGATTTGAAGATGATCAATTTTCCACAAGGCTTGCCATGACGTTTCCTCAGAGCTTAGGTTTTTACATTTTAATTCATTCGACAGCTGTTCTTGACTTGGAACAAGGCCTGCTGTGTTCACAATTCAGGGCCACCGTTTTCTAGCTGACAAGCCTTACTCAAATACCAACTCCTCTCTTTTTCCTGCTTGGAGGAGAATCACTGGCAAAAAAACAGTCACTGCTGCTTCCAGGGAAGCCTGGGATCTGTCATTAACTTGCCTTTCCCTTCCAATGATGCTCATTTTGGGTTGTCTTCACCCACCTGTCCCCTCCTCACCCCACCTCAGAGTCTGAGACAATGAACTATGGTCATCTCTCCGGAAACTTCTCGTTCTGCAGTCCATCTAGGATCCCATTTCTCTTCCAAAGTCCAACTCAAGTTTCATATTCTTAGCATCCCCAGATTGATGAGCAAAGTTATCTGAGGTTGGGAAACTTCAGCTTGCTTGCTGGCTCTGCTGGCTGTTAGCTGTGCTTTAAAAGAAGAGCCAGGCCCTCTCAGTTTTATTGTTAACTTTTACTGTACTCTTCCCACCCAAATCGTCCCTTTCTTGAGCTACTTGTGTAATCTCAACTGGACTTTAGTAAAGTAAAATTCATAAGTACATGTTCTTAAAATGTGGTTTAAGTTGCAACCTGCTGAGAGCTGTGGTGGTTTTCATTCAGAGACTCAGAGAGGATATGATGCAATACGAGAACAGAGAACAGGAGCAGCAACAATCCCCTGTAACATTGGGACTAGTGGCATTTGGATTCTATACGGTGACGGTCCCCCCCTTCTGTGAATCCTGGAACAGTGATGGTCCCCACATCTGTGAATGCTGGAACAATGACGGGTCCCACATCTGTGAATGCTGGAACAGTGACAGGTCCCCACATATGTGAATGCTGGAACAGTGACGGTCCCCCACATATGTGAATGCTGGAACAGTGACGGTCCCCACATCTGTGAATGCTGGAACAGTGACAGTCCCCCACATCTGTGAATGCTGGAACAGTGATGGTCCCCCACATCTGCAAATGCTGGAACAGTGACAGTCCCCACATCTGTGAATGCTGGAATAGTGGCTTCCTTCTGCCCAGGAGAGGCTTTAAGATGTGGCATGAGTAGTTTGAGATTGCAGAGGACCATGTTGGCAAGAACTAGAACATTCCCTAATGTCTTCCAGCTCTAAGTTTCTGGCATCCTTTTAAATACTCTTACTTTACACAGAATTAGCCCAGGGCAAAATACTGAAGAATGCAAACCCCCTTTCTGTTATCTCTTGAAGCCCAGTTCTAGAAAAACTTTCCATCTAGGGACCTATGCTCTGCGCAATAAAGCGTGGAGGAAGTCGCTGACACCCTGTGTAACTTGGTCTTATGCTCGGCTCTTAGGGGCACTTTAAATAGTTAAAGAAACAACACAGTAATTGATGTCTAGTGGGAAGTTTCCTGCCCTATGATGTTTGAGCCAGCCATCAGGAAGGTGGGCATTTCAGGGCCGACGAGACAGTCTCCATGTTCACTTTGTTCTCTAGTGTTGATTTTTATTGCCTTCATATTTCTATTGCAAAGCTTCCTGCTTAGCTATCAAACCAGATTCTTAATTCAATCCTACTATCATTTGCAATGTAATCAAGATTAAAGAATCTTGGCTAAAGGTGAGACAAACCTTGTTGCTTGTAAACTGAAATTTTGTTGTAGCTGGAGGTGGGTGGTACAGAGGTGAGGGAGAGGGCACTTGGGGGGGGGGTTACACCTTCTCAACGACTTTGCAAGTACATACGTGGATGTGCTCATTGTTTGAACTAAGATGGAAACATGTTAGCAAAACTCTGTGAGAAGATGGCTGTGAGTCACAGAGCCCCCTTTATGTGTTTTCATCTGCACTTACCAGAGGTGAAGACCCCTGTTGTTGGAACATTTTTGAGTGTCATTCTTCCTTTCTGGGATTTCTCCTTTTTTTGGGACAGCAGAACAGAGGCTTGTGGGACATGTGTCAGAGCAGGATGCTGGAGGTCTCAGCTCTGCGGGCATTGAGCCTTTATTTGCTAGGTCATGAAGAAGTATGGTGAGGAGGGTGTGGGAGACGGAACCCGGAAGGGCACTGGGGCAGCGTGGGCAGCCAGGGCCCTTGGGGAGTGCGGGGCAGCACCTGTTCATACCCATTCTGGAAGTGACTGACTTTTACCTCTGCACCCTTCAGTACAGTCACTGGTGAGGAGGGAATGCTGGACTGGAGGTGGAAAATTAAGCTTCATTCCTGCTCCCCCGTCATCAGTTGTGGGGCCTGGAGTAGTCACTTGGACTAGAGCCTCAGTGTTCCCATCTGTAAAATGGAAATAATGTTAACTGCTCTACTTACTTCACAGTTATGAAGATAACAGACATGAGAACACTTTGTTAAACCAAGAAGACTTCTGGCTAAGTTTCCTTCTTATCTTGGTCTTTTAGCATCATTGTTGAATTCTGGTGTTTAGTGATGATGTCGAGTATAGAAGCATGTAGAGTTACTCACTTGAACACCACATGTTCTATTTCAAGGTTGTTTGAGTTGTCGAGCCTGCCCTTTGTATGTTTTGCTTGTTACCCTCTTCTGTGAGGGTGTGGTTTGGAAGCTTTGTTAGAACTGTGTGCAAGGTGGGGATAAATGGGCTCAGACTGAGGGCCGGAGGGACTCTCCCCTGATTAGCAACTCTCCCCCGACAGGGACTCTCCCCCCAATTAGGGATTCTTCCCTTGATTAGTGATTCTCCCCCAATTAGGGATTCTTCCCCTGATTAGGGATTCTTCCTCTGTTTAAGGACTCTCCCTCTCATTAGGGATTCTCCTCCTGATTAGGGACTCTCTCCCTGATTAAGGATTCTCCCTTTGATTAGGGACTCTCTGCTGATTAGGGACCCTCCCCCTGGTTAGTGACTCTCTCCTTGGTTCGGATTCTCCTGGTTAGCGACTCTCCTCCTGATTTGCGATTCTCTCCAATTAGAGTCCTCCCTTAAGTTCACCAAGTTTAGCATACAACTTTTTGTTGTGTCTGGCACATCTTATCAGGCTCTTTCAAGCTCTGTTTGATAACTTCTTGTTTCCTGCTTGTGTGCTGGATACATAGATAATGGAATTCCAGACATGGGGTGATGTATGTGATTATTTAAAAATATATGCTACCCATCTGCAAAACCAAGCTTTTAGGGAAGGTGATAGAGAAAATACAGTGCTCACGCACTCCTTTACTTGGGCACTTACGACATGATGTGAGTAAGCCAATTTCCTGGAGAAAGGGAATGAAGCAGGGAACTTGGGCTTCCTCCTAGAAGTTTGTATGTACAATTTTAAGCTAATTTATGGAATATAGAATGACTCTCCAGAAGAAGCTATGTAATCATTTCAAGGAATACAAGGAAGGTTTTAGAAGTGGGAGACAAAAGAACCCTTTAAGAGGGAAATTTGAACAGCAAATTTCTTTCCCATGAAGGATTCCTTGACCAAGTCATACATCTTTTTGATTGGAGACTGTGAGCTTAGCAAGAACTTCAGGTACCTAAGACCAAACATAAGACGGGGGCTGCATGGAGTGCTTTGAAATCACCATTATTTATTTTATGGATGCGACTGGGGTCTGCGGCTTGGTTCCCTCAAGTTGTTCCTGCGGCCCTTTGGGTCAGGCCCCTAGTGCTGCAGAATAGTGCACTATCAGGAGCCGCCTAAAGATGGCAGAATTGGGCGCCCTATCTCATTTTTCAAGCGCGCTTCAGGTTCACAGCCAGCTTGGATTTCAGATTGTCACTCACATTTTCTTCGGCTTAATGACTGTAAATATGTAAATGACTCTGTTTTTCTTGTGTGGAAAAGGTCTGATCTATCATTCCTGTTTTGTTTTTTAGCTAATGATTGTATGTAATTATATTCAAATAAAATATTTATAAATCATTACGTATTATTAATGGTATATAAAATTTGGAATTCAGGAAACATCAGCTTTGATGAAAGATACCCTTCAGTTGGGGGAGGCGTTATTATTATTATTTGTTTCTGTTTAAAAGACATTGGTGGCCAAGAATCTATAATTCTCTTTTGCAGGAATTCTTACAAGGCTCAGGGGATTTTTTTTTTTTTTTTTTCACATCGGTATCTTACTTTTACTCGGATCGATCAGTAAACCTCTTTACAAAGCCCAAAGTCCGGGCCCAGCCCACAGTCCCGCGCCCTCGCCCGCCGGTGGAGGTGGGGTCTGCCGGATTTTATTTTTTATTTTTTAATTTTTTTAATAGGTAGAATATTTCTTATATTTCTGGGGAATATAGTATAGATCCAAATCGGGAGAGTTCTCTGAGGAAAAACAATTATATTTTCTTAAATTTTCATGAAGCAATTAATTATGCTTCAATTCCAAAGGGCCTTTAAGGGGTCATCCGGTTCAGCTTGAAGCAGGCTTGGCATTTAAAACCAGACAGTGGATATGTGCCATTGACCCCTCCCCTTGATTGGTCATTGTGCTCTGCGAATTTTAAGGTCTTCATTAGTATTGAAAATAGAAAGAGAAAAATTACCCTGAGCAGGTTAAGTCTGTAATCTGACTTTTGCCAGCGCCTGAGTTTGGGTGCAGTTCACCATTTTCCCTTCTCTGTTAGTCACACGTGGAGTAGCAAATGGAAAACTGTCTCAAAGCAAAGGTCAACTTCTGGGAGGAGAGTGGCCTGGAAAAGCAGCATCTAGGGCAGGCGTCCTAAACTGCGGCCCGCGGGCCACATGAAACTGTGCAAATTGTATTTGTTCCCGTTTTGTTTTTTACTTCAAAATAAGATACGTGCAGTTTGCATAGGAATTTGTTCATAGTTTTTTTTTTAAACTATAGTCTGGCCCTCCAACAGTCTGAGGGACAGTGAATTGGCCCCCTGTTTAAAAAGTTTGAGGACGCCTGATCTAGGGGCCTTGGTTGAGGACAGGGGAAAGCTGAAGGAAACCTAGAGCAGGAGTGAGCAGACGGCCCGTCCAAGGCCAGAGTTTCGGGAAGGACTCCCAGGGGAGGGCTGGGCCAGGCAGCACTCTGAGCACTGTACCTCTTTTCTCTGAGGTTGCCCTGCTCTTGGAAACTCCTTCACCCGAGACACACTGGCTGAGAGATGTAGCTTTGAATCTTTGGCTGAATTGATGCAGACCTTTTAATTCCTGCCTTAAAATAGGATGGGATGGCAAATGTATGGGAATACTGTGTGTATGGAGCACGGGATTTCCTCAGAGGCGCTCTCAGCCTGTTTTGATTTGGATCCTAACTGTGACCGTACATGATGTACACACTGATGCAGCATAAATTAAAAATACACTTAGTAGGCTGACTTACATGCTCCTGGCTGGCTGCAAATGTGGATTTTGGATGCTTTTGAGCACGACAGCACATTTTTTTCATGAGCTTCTCTGTATTCAATGTTAAGGCTCTAAGGATTTCACGTCAGGTACAATGAATGCAATATCCATTAGGGAAACCAGCCAGAGGCACCCTGACAAGATGCCGTGAGATTCTAGGTTGTTTTTTTTTTTTTCCATTTTTGACTTTTATTTCCCCATTATTGGGTTGTAAAGTAAAATCATTCACCTATTAATTTTTTATATGGAAACTTTAAATTGTGACAGATGTTGATATCGAGCTCTTCAGAATCCTAGGCTCTAGATCTCTCAAATGTCGCTGTCTATACTGGTTCTGGGTAAATCTCTTCATCTTCCTCAACTTGACATTTCCTCCCAGTAAAACATGAGAGTGAACTCACAGGTCACTTCCAAACCTTTTATTCTGTGACCACATATTACTTCTCTTCATGGTGCTTGGGATTATGAAAATATTCCAGAGGACAGACTTGAGGGTTGTATTTTAACTTTTCAACATAGGAGGGCTTGTCTAGAAAGTATCCAGCCGTGCATGTCCCACTTCTCCTGGTACACAGCTGGATTCTTTCTGGATAGCCCTTCTACATTCACATCTCTTGTTTCTGCTCATGGGGCCTCTGTGATATTGACTTCTCCCACCCTCCTGCCATCCCAGGCCACAATCATATCCTCATTCACGTACCGCTCCTGTCTCTCTGCTGCATCTGCCTCCCGGCAGGTCTCTCTGCCTCAGCTCTTATTCTCTGGAGTGTGATCCTGCACTGCCACGAGCTTTTGAAAGCTACATCAGAACATGTATTTTTCCTGCCTAAAACCTTCCAGTGACTTCTCATTGCTCTAGAAAATGCAAATCTATTTGTGCCCCAGGACCTTTGCACTTGCTATTCCTTCTGCAGTAAGCACTTCCCTCCCCAAATCATTCCACATCTGCCTTTTTTATGTCTCATTGAGAACCTGTTACAGCTGAACTATCACCCTGTCATAGAGGCCTTTCCTGGCGACTCTATGTAAAATAGTTAAAACCCCTGCTTAATATCTGACACCTTACATGGCTATATTATCTGCAGAACATCTTCCACCTGAAATTACCCTGTCTGCTGATTTTTACTGTTGTTCTTGCCTGTGTCATCCCAGCCCCATATTCATGGGATCACAGCATTCACTGCCTCTCTGTGGGTCCTTTCCTGTCCGGAGCAGAGTCTGTCCTGTAACAGGTGCTCAAGCTGTGTTTGTGCAATAGATGAATGAGTGACTCGATGGGTGTCACAGGCAGGAAACTACAGCCTGGAGAAGCTGTAGTCATGTAGCTAAAAAGCCAAGCCCAGACGAGGACTCAGGCTCCTTCTATGTTCCCCTGCTCCGGGTGGTGCTGGCATGCACAGCCCTCACTTCATCCACCACATACGCACTGAGCTCTTACTGTGCTTTAGATGCTGTTCTAGATCTGTGGTTCTCAGCCAGGGGTGATGTTCCTCTGGGGACATTTGCCAGTGTCTGGAGACATTTTCGCCTGTTACTATAGGTGTGGGAGATGCTAGTGGCACTAGAGCTAGAGGCCAGAGATGCTGCTGAGCAGCCCATGGTGTTCAGGACGGCCTCCCACAGCAAGGACCGATGTCACCGGTGCTGGGGGGTGGCACAGCCTGGTCTGGGTGAACAGAGACAGACGTGCTGTGACGGAGTTTATAGTCTAACATGGGGAGGCAGGTGGTGAACAGTATATGTCACACATGGAGAAATTCCAGGCTGTGTCATCAAGTGCTGTGACAGAAAGAAAGCAAAGGTAGAACCGAGTGAGGAGGAGAGAGGGCAGCGCTGGGGCGTGAGGGGCAGGGAGGGCTGTCGCCTGGCTGCTTTGGAAGCTGAATCAGGAAAGGAAATTTTGCCTCTAAGGGTTAAGCTCCATAACCTGAAAATGTACAGTCCTTTAAGTCTAACCCCAGGCTGCATAGCATTGGACCCCTTAATTTAGAAATATCCTCATGGTAAAAATAAAAATTATATATATATCTCCCTCCCGAAGCAAGGGACATCGTAACCTTCAAATAAAAATAAAACAAACTGCCATGGGCTAGAAATAATGATTATTTTCTGCCCCTTTTCAGGAGTGCTGAAATTTTCCTCTTTCTCAACCCTCCAGCCCTTGATCATCACTAATGCAGGGCAATGTTAATTTGATGCAATTCCTGTTGCTTATTGTCAGCCTCTCACTTTTCTCTCAGAGCAAAAATAGCGTGACTTCAGCCTCTCCCAGTATCATCAGGAGTTTTTTCTTTGGTCATGCAGATATTTCTCTGTCTAGGACCATTTCTTAAACCCAACAGAAGCAAATGTAGATGTTAATCTCCGGAGGAGGGGGTGGGAGCTGATGCTAATAGTCAGGCCAATGAGGTGGCTTTTTATATTTGTGTATATATGTCTCTGCACACACACACACGGTCTCCAACTTCATGAAGGATCAGTGTATGGTTTCTCAACTTCAGGATGGTGTGAAAGTGATGTACATTCAACAGAAATCATTCTTTGAATTTTTAATTTTGGTCTTTCAAACACTTTTTTATAAGGTTGGCTTTGTGTTAGGTAATTTTGTGTAGCCCTAGGCTACAATGTCAATGTTCTGAGCATGTTTAAGGTAAGCTAGCTAAGCTATCATGTTTGGGTTAGGTATATTAAATATACCTTCAACTTGGGATATTTTTTTCAACTTGCTGAGTTTATAGAGTTGTAACATTATTGTGTATCAAGGAGGAACTCTGTGTGTAAGTACACACAGATACATATATAAATCTATGCATTCATATACATACCTTTAAGATTTCACTAAAAATTATATTAAAATTATAGTTTTAGGTTGGGCATGGTGGCTCACACCTGTAATCCTAGCACTGGAAAGCTGAAGTGGGAGGATCCTTTGAGTTCAGGAGTTTGAGACCAACCTGAGCAAGAGTAAAACCCTATCTGTGTTAAAATAGAAAAATTAAATTAACTGGGCGTTGTGGCAGCCAATGCAGGAGGATTGCTTGAGCCCAGGAATTTGAGGTTGCTGTCAACTAGGCTGATGTCATGGCCCTGTAGCCTGGGTAACAGAATGAGACTCTATCTCAAAAAAAAAAAAAAAAATGTGGTTTTAGTTATTTGATAGGCATATCCAGATACTGGCTATCTTGACCTCTCTCTTATTTCTTTACTACAATTCTTTACCAAGCATTGGGACCCAGTAGGAACTCAAACAAATGTTTATTGAATGAATAAATCAAGTGCAAAAATCTTGTTGGGACTATTGGATTCCAACTTGTTTTTCCACGTTTGTATGAACTTATGTCATTACAACACAGTTTGGTAAATACATAGCATATTTTTATGGTGTTATCATTTTGATATATTCATTCATTTCAAAATCTATGTTTTTTATTTTTAAAGTTATTGCAGGGGATATAATTTGACCCAGAGGGTTTCTGAATCCAGGAGGCACAGGACTCTTTGTAGTTAATACTTTTCCAGATACCCTAAACATTGGGAGGGAATAGTAAGCAAGAAAACAGGTTTCAGTAAATGTCTTGATTTAAATGTATTTAAATTGATGATGCTGAGGAAATTACGAACAGTGAACCATTTTATTTGGGGGCTATTTTATTTTATTGAAGAGCTTGTTGACTAGTTCACTGGATTTCTTTTCTTTTTTTTCATTCATTCATTCTTTTTTTTTTTTTTTTTTTTTTTTTTTTAGTGCTATTTCTTCACAATCGAGTTTGGCCTTTGCAAACAAGAAGGACAACTGCGGGCATACGGAGCAGGGCTGCTCTCCTCCATTGGGGAATTACAGGTGTGAAGCTGTGAATGGTACATCCGTCCCATGCAAACTGGTTCAAGGTCATGGAAAATATTGATTTGTCTGTGCATTTCTACTCACAGACAGATACCCCATAAATATGTAATGCAGAGGACTCAGTACCTTAGATGTGGGTCCTGACCTAACTTTTTGTACTTTATGAAAATGGGTCAGGCCTTTCTGGGTTCGTGGTGTGACTCCTGGGTGAGTAGCCGCATGCACAGGTTGACAGGAATGGCAAAGGTATGCTCAATGCTGGGTGACAATGGTTGGCATGAACTCAGTGCTGAAAGTGGCAATGGACAGGGCACAGTCTGACTGACTGAAGTTCACTCCTGAGTGCGGTTTGGCTGCTCTGACTCTGTCACCTCCCAGGCTCCCTTTTTCCGCCCCAACATGTACTTCTTCAAGAGGAGTTTGAGGTTACTTCAGCTTCTTCAAAATTAATGCATATTAAAACACTTGTAGGCATATAGTATAAAGAAACAAACAAAATAAATCTATTGTCAGAGAGGAATCTAATGCATGAAATCATGCCTAGGAAATTCTATTCTTTTTTTTTTTTTTGCCTTAAAATGCAGTAAAATAATCATTTATTCAGGAGTTTTGAGACCTGGAACATTCTGACACTTTAAGTATTCTGGTTATTTAAGAATTGCTATTTATACCGCCAGGTAAAAGCAAGTTTTGGTGAATTTAGAATGTGATGTGATGTATAATCTGGAAAGGTTACTAAAAGTAATTTAATCTTTCTTTGGTTATTCACACTAAGATCAGGATTGTGGATTATACCAGAGTTTTTATTTTGAGCATTGATTACCCTTCTATGTGCAATAATATAATTGGGAATATATCTCCAATGTGATTGGAGATTTTTGGTTGTTTATTATATTGAAAGATGCAATTTCACTATAGTTTTATTGAGTCTGCTCATTTTATGACTCCATTCATTCATTCATTCCTCAAACATTTGATGGGGTGCCTACAAGGTGCTATGGACCGTGCAAGGCCCTGGGGTTAAAGAGACAAGTGATAATGATAAAGCATAAGAAGAAAATAGCATCAGCCACCCAAAGTAGCGCGTTTAAATAGACCTCAGTATTTCTGGTGTTCCTGCTTCATCCTCATAACAACTCCATGTGACAAGTGATATTATTGCAAATGAGACACAAAGACAGTAAGGAAATTGTGTAAGATCACGTAGCTGGTAAGCGATGGAGCTGGGGCCAATCCAGGCAGGCCAGGCTCCAGGATCCGAGTGCTTACACGCAGGGCTCTGCTGTCTGGGGTCCCTGCTATCAAAGAGTTCGCAGTGCATTCTACAGCAAGAGATGGACAACCATACAGATAGCACATCATGTAAGGGGGTAACCAGTATGCCTAGCGCTCCAGAGACATGGTTGGTCCTGGCACGTCGTGTAAAGGGGTAACCAGTATGCCTGCCTGGCGCTCTTGAGACCATGCCCGACAAACCCTCCTGACAGGGCCCTGCTGCCCAAGCTGACTCTCGGAGGGGATAGGCCGAGTAGGAAAAGGGCGGGGTGCGCAGGCCAGTCAGTGGCCAGCAGCGTGTGTAGCACGAGGACTCCTGTGAAAGTCCAGCCTGTTCAGGGAACTGTCTAAGGCAGTGACTTTCAATCAGTGTGCCATGAGAGGCTCTTAGGTGTTCCATGAAAGTTTTTAAATATCATTAATTAAATTATTTTCAAAAGAAGTTCAAAGCACAGTACATATGTTCTTTTTTTTACTCTTTTTTTTTGATCAACATAATTTAAGTGTGCTACAGAAGTTTACCTACAGGTTCAAGTGTGCCCTGAGATAAAAAAGGTTGAAAATCACTGGTCTAAGGCTTAGCATGGCTGGAATAGACAGTAATGTTCAAACTAATAAAAACCTGATGTAATGTGGTCAATTTTTTTTTTTTTTTTTTTTTGCTAAATTCTCAACAAAAAAACCACTGAGGGGTTATTGTGAGTGCAGTGGGGCTTTGGTCACCACAATAGCTTAATGTCATTTCCCCTAAGACCAGGTCCTCTACAAAATGCTTCTCAATTTCCCTGAAAAGAGAGGCAGAAAACGATGTGGCTCTTGAGCTCCATCTATTTACATTCTCCTCAGACAGTTTATGAATTACATCAGTAACAAAAACAAATCTCTCTCATAGCCCCGACTTTTGATGGGGTCTTCTGGTCTGGTTAATGAGGCATGTGTAGACAGCACTGGGGCGAATCTGTTTTTTCTGTTCTTATTGGTGTGGACAGAATTGTCTGGAAATGGAAATCAGCCAGAAATCTGTACCCTGAAGGGCAGTGTCCGCCATGCACCTTCCGGTTCTGGCCCATCACCTCTGGTCATTAGCATTCTCTCACTCTCAAATTTCAACACCCCAACATCTCTATGATTGCTATGTTGGACCATTTTTACAATTCAGGAATTCTTCCTATGAGAAATACCTTCTGATTGCTCACAAAGAGGACGTGACATGAGATGCCTTCCTTAGAGCCCCTCCCCCTCCCATTTCCCTGCCTGGCTTGTGAAGGTGCCTGGTGCCTTGAGGCCCTGCTGAATTAATGGATGCTGGTCCTAGACCAATATAGGAGTAACTTTACCAAAAGCATTGTCATAATTCCTGTGTAAACATGCTCACAGTTTTGAATGCAGTTACCTTTTGCAGTAAAATATTTTGTGCTATTCCAACTGCACCCTAAACATAAGCCCCAGCTGAGTTGCTGGAGGCTTTGGTATAGATTTTTTCCTAAGTATCCACAATTCTCTTCTTCTTCTTCTTCTTCTTCTTCTTCTTCTTCTTCTTCTTCTTCTTCTTCTTCTTCTTCTTCTTCTTCTTCTTCTTCTTCTTCTTCTTCTCCTCCTCCTCCTCCTCCTCCTCCTTCTCCTTCTTCTTCTTCTTCTTCTTTTAGATACAGTCTCATGGTTGCCCAGTCTAGAGTGCCATGGCAGCAGCCTAGCTCACAACAACATCAAACTCTTGGAATCAAGGAATCCTCTTGCCTCAGCCTCCTAAGTAGCTGGGACTACAGGCACCCGCCACAATTCCCAGCTAGTTTTTCTATTTTTAATAGAGACCGGGTCTCACTCTTGCTCAGGCTGGTCTTGAACTCTCGGTGCTGGGAGTGCTGGGATTACAGGGGTTATCTTTTCCTGTTAAGCAGAACATATCCTAATTTTTTTTTCTTTGAAGACAAAACAAACATGGAAAAGCATGTGAAAGCTAACATAAATTTGAAAACTTTTC
Source organism: Nycticebus coucang (assembly GCF_027406575.1). Lineage (NCBI taxonomy): Eukaryota > Metazoa > Chordata > Mammalia > Primates > Lorisidae > Nycticebus > Nycticebus coucang. Next base: position 152,049 of record NC_069800.1, on the reverse strand, counting down.
TTCACTGGAGTAATGGTGACTCTGTGTCTGAGTGGGGCTTTTCCCCATCTCCCATCACTGTGGGGAGCAATGAATAATGCGTTAGGTCATCTGGAACACCGACTTTTAAAAAATGTTGATAAAAGGATACTTGATGGACATTTACCCACAGTCCAACTTGCATCTGTCCTGTCACACACTTTCTTTCTATCCTAGCCTTTATCTAACTCTATGCCTATTGTTTTTTCATTTATTATTTGCTACTTATTCATTCATTATATTCAACAAATACAAAATCAATGGTCCAAGATATCAAGGAACTTAGAGTCTAATAAGGAAGTTTTAAGAAAAGGATTGATATATATCTTTCTTGAACTCTCTTAAAGAAGGGACAGTGAAGTTTGTTCATGTCAGGTGGCAAGGAAATGATTGCTAATTAGTGAATTGGCTGAGTGTTATCTCAAAAAGTTAACCCATCTTTAAAGGGTTCTATTTTTCTATTTTTTTCCCCATGGGCAAAAGTCCTGTCTTCAAGGGCATCCAACCTTCTTATCTATGGTGTTGGATATCACAGAAAGTATCCATGGACCTTTTTATTTGCTAATCAACCTTTCTTAGTGTCTGTGCATTTCCAGTGAGGCTCAAGACAAGTCTTCATTCTTCCAATATGGCAGAAAAGAAAAAAGGTTGGATACCCATGATAGGTCTTTATTACCTTCAGACCAGAGATCAGATTTTTTTGGTAAATAATTTAGCTTTAGCACCTACCTCATGGAGTATTAAATAAATACATGTGTTTTGCTTTTTAAGCTTTGATAAAGCTGATGGTTTAACAAATTACTATGATTATTTTGGCTTTATTTTTAGGGTATCTCTGCATAGTGAATTTATTGTATTGCCTCCATGTAGCTATTAATCAGCATTCCTGAACACAGGTTTATATTTATTACAAGCATTGGTATTTACTACCGCTGCAACAACTCTGGGAGGTGCTCAGAATTTCTGCCAGGATGTGAAGAGGCTCGAGGAGCTTGCAGGTTCTCTGAGGTCATCTGGTTGGTCAGTGGTGTAACTAGAGTTAGGACTCAGTGCTGCAAGCTCTCCTACCTTCACCGGTACGGATGGCTCCCGCTGCCCTTCCTCCTCCCCTTTCTTCTCATGAATCTAGTGCGATTAGTAATGACGGAACAAACACTGGACAGTGGGAGCTGGAAACCATGTCTATGGCTTTTCACAAAAGGATTTGAAGACAGAGGTCATTCCCTTGCCCCTGTAGTTTATTCAAACCGCTGAAACCTTCAACATCTCTAATTAAAAAAAATGCATAATGCATCATTGCCCAATTTGGCAATAGGAATGTCGATGTCATGTTGTGCTTGGTTGCAGGCTAAGCATTTGAGGGTGGCTCCAGAAACTTTACATACATACCCACGTAATGTGCCTATTCACGTGTAAATGTAAATATTTATTGTTGTTGTGATGTGAGAAAAGTGATAGTGGTGTGAGTGCAGGAGAGTTTGCAATTTTTTATTCAGACTCTAGGGCCCAAACTACTCATAAACTTGACTTCACACTTGAGTTTTTTCCCAACTTTAACCAGTCCTAATATAGACAGTGAGGATCACAGGGTTTACATTTAAAATAGTTGAGATAATAACTCTGTGTCACTGCAAAAGCAGGTGTCTGGCAGGAAGGAAGAATTTAAACTGATGAACCCTGGGCAGGCACTGTTGGAGTCCAGGACCAGGAAGCCTCATAACGAGGGCCACGTTTCTTTCTTTGTGGTTCCAGACCCCTGAGAGAGAGAGGGGTGCCACCAATGGCCAAGGTGTGGCTAAATGGATATGTGCACAAACTGTCCCCTCTGGCCTGAGCTTATTTACAAAGGTGACTGATAGACTGAGCACATCCTCTGTCAGGCACTTTGCCTGCAGTGTCTCATTTAATTCTGGCCATGACCCCAGGATATAGATACTATTAATATTCCTGTTTTCCAGATGAATACTGGAATATGCTTCCAGAGGTGAAGTAGCTTGCCCAGGTCATGTAGTTGGATAGAGATAGAGCCAAATTTGAATGTTAATTCTTTATTTTAATGACCTATAGTCTTAATTACTTTATAATATTATATACTAACAATTGGGTTCTGGAAAATTCATGTTTTTAATTAAAAATTAAAAAAAAACTTTTCAGAATGTTAGAGGGTATACTTGTTTTGTTTACATACTTTGTTTTTGTACAGATTGAGTCAAAGTTATACATGTAAGTGTGCCCTTCACCCACATAGTGGGCACTGTACCCAAGAGGTGTGAACTTACCCTCCCCGGCTGGATTTTCTTTCTTTTTTTTTTTTTATTAAATCATAACTGTATACATTGATATGATCATAGGGCATCATACACTCGCTTCATAGACCATTTGACACATTTTTATCACAATGGTTAACATAGCCTTTCCGGCGTTATCTCAGTTACTGTGCCAAAACATTTACATTCTACATTTACCAAGTTTCGCAAATACCCCTGTAAGATGCACCACAGTTGTGATCCCACCGATCCCCCTCCCTCTACCCACCACCCTCCCTTTCCCACTTCCCCCTATTGTTAGGTTGTAATTGGGTTATAGCTTTCATGTGAGAGCCCCAAATTAGTTTCATAGTAGGGCTGAGTACATTGGGTACTTTTTCTTCCATTCTTGAGATACTTTACTAAGAAGGATATGTTCCAGCTCCATCCATGTAAACATAAAAGAGGTAAAGTCTCCATCTTTCTTTAAGGCTGCATAGTATTCCATGGTGTACATATACCACAATTTATTAATCCATTCGTGGATCAATGGGCACTTGGGCTTTTTCCATGACTTAGCAATTATGAATTGGGCTGCAATAAACATTCTGGTATAAATATCTTTGTTATGTTGTGATTTTTGGTCTACTGGGACTTGATCAAACGAAAAAGCTTCTGCACAGCTAAGAACACTGTAAGTAAAGCAAACAAACAGCCCTCAGAATGGGAAAAGATATTTGCAGGGTATATCTCTGACAAAGGTTTAATAACCAGAATCCACAGAGAACTCAAACACATCAGCAAGAAAAAAACAAGGGATCCCATCGCAGGCTGGGCAAGGGATTTGAAGAGAAACTTCTCTGAAGAAGACAGGCGCACGACCTTCAGACATATGAAAAAATGCTCATCATCTTTAATCATCAGAGAAATGCAAATCAAAACTACTTTGAGATATCATCTAACTCCACTGAGACTAGCCTATATCACAAAATCTCAAGATCAGAGATGTTGGCGTGGATGCGGAGAAAAGGGAACACTTCTGCACTGCTTGTGGGAATGCAAATTAATACATTCCTTTTGGAAAGATATATGGAGAACACTCAGAGATCTAAAAATAGATCTGCCATTCAATCCTGTAATCCTGGCTGGATTTTCATTGAGATTTTATGTCCACATGCATACTTAAGTGTTGATCCATTACTTTCAATTTGGTATTTCTTTCTCCATTCTTTTTTTTTTTTAAACTTTTTTTTTTTTATTAAATCATACCTGTATACATTGATATGATCATGGGGCATCATACACTCGCTTCATAAACCATTCTTGTGATGTTTAACTTAGAAGAATGGATTCTAATTCCCTCCAGGTTTGTCCAACCATTTTTTCACTTTTTTGTTACGGCTGAGTAGTACCCATAGTATGCATGTACTGTATTTTATTAATCCATTCATATATTGGTGGGCATTTAGGTTGTGATTGTGATTATTATAATCACATCTTTGTGATTATAAATTATACTGCTGTAAACATTTGTGTGCAGGTGTCCTTTAAATAAAAATGACCTTTTTTTCTTTGGATCTATACCTAGCAGTGAGATGCTGGATCCAATGGTAGGTCTACTTTAAGTTATTTGAGGTGTCTGCATACGATTTTCCACAGAGGTCATACTTGGCAGTCCCACCAACAGTATATAAGGGGTCCTGGAAATTCTTGATGTTGAAAAGAGATTTTTATATTCGAAAAGCCATAATGGAGGCTGGTGTGGTGGTTCATTCCTGTAATCCCAGCACTCTGGGATGCAGAAGCAGATGGATCACTTGAGCTCAGGTGTTTGAGACCAGCCTGAGCAAGAGAGATATCCCGTCTCTACTAAAAATAGAAAAACTATCTAGGCCTTGTGGTAGGCACTTGTAGTCCTGGCTACTTTGGAGGCTGAGTCAAGGGGATTGCCTGAGCCCCCGAGATTGAGGTTGCTATGAGCTATGGATGCCACAGCACTCTATCCAGGGTAACCAAGTAAGACTGTGTCAAAAAAAAAAAAAAAAAGGAAACCAGGAAAGAAAAAAGAAGCTAAAGTGGAAAATAAGTCTAAACTTGTACACTAAAGCCAGTTAATTGATAGTGGGGACCCATGTGGATAAGGCCATCCCCAGGCCTGGGGCAACCTGCTATGGCCAGTTTATAATGGCTGGAGTGTAGAGAGGTAATGTTGGTTTGAGTGCTGTATATTTGCAGACTCTGTTAAAATTATATTGCAAGAAGAGCTTTAGAATTCATGTAGGTCAGCCTTTACAGTCCATCAAAGAGGACACTGCAGCTGCCATGGGCAGCTCCACTCACTTGGTGTCCTGTCCAGACGCAGGCACAGCTGCACTTAGAACTCAGGGCTGCTGGTCTTGGTCCTGTGCCTTGTTGTTAGCGCTGTGGATAAACCCAAAATAGCCCTTTTTGAGAGTGTCCAGATGAGAGAAGGTGGCTCTCATGTGCTCCTGCACTTTTAAAGTGACTGTCAGCCAGACTCTGCCATCCTTATAAAGCTTCTCTCCGCAGGAAGTTGGATTAATTTTTGCAGACTTGAGGATATCCAAGTGTTAACACTTCAGGAAGGAATCACCACAGATTTTCCTGGGGACATCAAAAAGTCTGGCTCAGTGTTTACAGAGAATCCACTCTGGACACAGGGATGGGGCACAATAGCCAGCTGCTCCCAGGAACTGAGGCAGCTTACGGAAGGACAAGGACTGGACTTGAGAAGCCAATGCCGTAGGGCTTTTCCTCTGGGCAGTGGGCTTCAGAGTCGAGGGAGGCGTGCTGCTATTTTATCCTCCTTGGGCCACACTATAGCATTCAGGGACAGAAAGCCTCCTGGGATGCATGGAAGCTCTGGGCAGTCATCCGAAAGGCCCTGTCGGGTAAATGAGACTGTTGACAGGTGTGATCACCACCTCATCTGATGGTCTCCTGTACTGGCTGCTCCTTCAATTCCAGGCTCTGGTCGTTCCACTGCTGATCTGTGAGTATGAATATTACCCCCAGATTCACTGACAGCCAAGGAGCAACACTGGTTCCATATTTCATTGGAGGAGTGGTCCCCAGCAGGTAACCAGCATGTGACACACACCACAGGCTCCTGAGGACAGATGTGGGCTTTGTTTTTTTTTTTTTCTGCAAAAAAAAAAAGACTGGGCAGGTTTTGAACCCACCACCTCTGGTATATGGGGCCAGCACCCTACTCCTTGAGCCATAGGCCCAGCCCAGGACAGTTTGTGTTTTTGAGAGCTTAAGATAATTAACCTCTAGTTTTTCCTTTAAACACTGCTTTGGGCAGCTGTGATCTTCATTGCCTAATGGTCTTTGCCTCAGATTTTGTTCTGTGAATCCACTGATTTTTCCTGAAGCCTGGGGCAGAGCGCCCTGCCCTCTGGCCCTTTCTTGATCTACTTTCATTCCCTCTATCTGTCAAAATGACTGAATGTCTGACTACCAGTGGAATTGGCAGACGATGAGTTTCTCTAACTCACAGGGATTTCAGTTTCTGTTGCTGCCTACACACAGCTGGAGGCCTCTTTTCACGTGGTGACTACGGAGGCTCAGGATGTCCCGTAGAAGCACTGAAGCCCCAAGCAGATGAATTTCACTTCCTTCTAAAATGTTGTTGTCTTAGCTTGACTCAGTGAAAAGTCTGTGTTTTAAGATGTCCCAAGGGAGCCATGGCTTAAGTGTTCTGCTGCCACTGTACCCATGCCTCTGAAAGCAGAGATGAGAGAGAAGAAAGACTGAGTGCCCTAACCAGCCGCTGTGCCTTCCATGTACTGATGGGTGGAAAGACAAGCCACAATGCGGCTGTTCAGCCAAGCAGAGGGCCGGGCTGCAGAGAAGGCAGCTCCTCTCCCAAAACCACACCAGCAATGGCAAGCCAATTCTTTGCAGAAAAGCAACAGCTCTCCTAAAATGACTTTCTGTTTTGTGAATTTGTTTTTAAAATATGGACAGAGTTCTTGGTCATAGGCAACCACAGTCCCGTGATGTTCACTGCATTGCCTTGAATTCAGCATAAATGCCTTTGCAGGCGCAGTAACCTTCTGCTTATAATGGAGTTGCTCTGTGTGCCAAGAGAATGAGTTCGCTCTGAGCAGCCCTCTGCATTCTGTGATTCATGTAGGCATTGATCTGGACAGAGGAACTCTGCAAGAAAGCCAATCGCACTGCCCTTTCTCTGAGGTGTCAGTCTTTTGGTTCACAGTTGTGTTTTCAAACTTAGGGAGCCACAGATGACTTCTTGGAGGGCTGTAAATCATTCCATACATTTTACATTTGTTGGAGGAGTAAACCAAGAGTATTGAACAGGAAAAGGTTTTCAAAATTTCTCCAGGAAACCTTAGCTGTTAGAGATTGAGAGGGCAGAAAAGTGCTAGGAGAGGAATCCATAGGCTGGAATAATGTCTTCTGAATCATCCAACCCAAATCTCTCATTTGCAGTTGAGGAAATGGAGGCAATCAGAAACCAAATGATTTGCCAAGTTACCTAGTTAGACAGCAGCAACGCCCAGACCAGAGGCCCAGCTTTCTAACTCTCAGTTCCAGGTAGTTTCTGCCACCCCTTTCCCCTCTCTCCCAACTTCTTAACTCCTTACATTAAAGATAAGACTGAATCAAGAGGAATAGTTCCAAAATGTAGCCCATGATCAAGATCTTCAATTCTTTAAAAAATAAGAATTTCTTGGTTCCATTAAGACCTACCAAAGGAAATTGAGACCTGATCTGCCTTGTCACAAGCTCCTCAGAGATTTCCATTTACATTACATTTTAGAATCATCAATCTCAGGTCTATAAAAGGGCAGGTGGCATGTCACAAGAAATGACTAGTGACTTTTAACATTACTGAATTTATCTGGAGAACAGTCATTCCTCGTTTCCTGCTGTTCTTAGTGCCAGTCATGTAGGGAGCGGAACTGAGCTAATGACGGCTCAGAGAGTAATTACCCCAGCTTGCCTGTTTCTCTAATGGGTATAACTATAACTATTAATATTAGCTCTTTCCCCCCGACTGGCAATGTTTATCTGCTGTGTACTGCTCTGCTGTACTTAGTGGAGTGTAAATGAGTGCTTTGCGAGTACCCTCAAATATCCAGGCCCACTCCAGCCTCTGTTGGTACACAGCATCTGGCCTCCAAACGCCTCGCAATAAGCCTACAAATAGTGTAGTCAGAGCCCCAATCACCTCTCTAAGCAGGTAATTATTACTTCTGCCAGTTACGTGAAATTTTAGCATGTTGCTTATAGCAATAGATGGAGGAGCATATTTATGTGGTTCCTGCTTCTATTCATAGCTCAGAGTTAAAATTCCACTTCTGCTGGAGTACAGCTCTGGGCTGTGTCCTTCAGTATCAATTTGGCTGATAATAAATAAAATATCATATCCTTGGGGGGTGCAAATTAAAATTATATTAAATATCTAGATAAGAAATAATAAAAATAATAAAAATAAAAATAAAATTATATTAAATATCTAGATAAGAAAAAATAAAAATAGGTTATTGATGGACTATAAAAAAATATATCATTTCCTCATTTCCCCCCTTAGTACCTAACACAACTAAATGAACAAATAAACAAAATCCTAAGGCCCAATTTATTCTGAGTACAGGAGAGTTCTGTGGACAAGGAACTGGGCAGCCCTGTAGGATTACTGAGTTATTGAATGTGTAGCAGAAGTGTGATGTTGAGGCACTCTGGGGGTCTCGTGACAGAATTTAATGGGTTTTGTGGTGTGTTTTGCAGCATGCCCTTTCTGACAAGGCGTGTGTGAAAGCCTTTGACCCAAAGACAACTTGCTTACAGGAGTGCCTGATCACCACCTTCCAGGAGGCCTACTTTGTTTCGGAAAGTTTCGAAGAAGCCAAAGAAAAGATGAGGTAAATTTGCTTTTCTCCCATCTGGAGAAAATAACTGTTAATTTTTCTGGCTCTCTTTCTTCCTGTGACCTATCTCTTGCATCACTGTGGGTTGGTGGTTTATTTTTTGATTCCTGTTTGTTCTGCAGGGACTTTGCAAAGTCCATCACCCGCCCCTTCTCAGTGCACTTCAATCCCTACACTCAGAGCACTGAAATTCTAAAAGACACCAGAAGTATTGAAAATGTGGTGCAGGACCTTCGCAGCGACTTCAACACCGTGTGTGACGCCTTGGACAAGATGAACCAGTACCTTGGGATCTGATGCCTGGAAGCCACGTTGTCGCCGTGCCATCTTCTCAGGGCCTCGCAGCAATTCTGTCATTGAACGCTGGCGTTAACTGTAGCATGGAGTTCCATCTCTCTATACCTGCTTGTAACTTTCTGTGTAGTATATAAACTACCAAAAGAACCCCAATGGCACCTAACTACTGGTATGACAGAGTGTGATATCTTTAAATGTCTTAAGCAGATTCGACATTACCGCTAGTGTCCCTAACCAGACTGCATCTATTTAAGATTTGTAGCAAATAACCCTCTTCTGATCCTAGCATATGCCCTTCTCTGTCTCAGATTTGAGCCTTTTCTCTGTGCTCATTAGATAAAATGAAGACAGCAGTGAAGCTATTTCTGTTTTCAATAGTATCAGTGTTTTCACAGCATTCTTTGAGACACAACCAGAATTGTAGGAAACTTCCCATCACAGTAGCAAAAAAGTCAATGTTCTGTTTCAAAAATTGTTAACACAGTATTTGAAATGAGATTTAGGTTGAGTATTTATATGATGCAAAAATGTACAGGTTGCATTAACCTTGTAGAAACTGAATTGTGAGAAGTTTCCTGGAGAATTTTGGAAGCTAAGACTCCCAGAAAGGACATTAAAAAAGACTAAACCGTGGGCAGTAAATGTTGGGACTGTGAATTTTATGCTGGAATAAAGTGAATTACCACACTCAGATGTTTAACTCATTTCTCTGGTTCACAGGATGATAAAATCGCAGAGCTGTAAAGATCATTTTTTTGATTTCCAAGATGTGAAAATTGTGTCACAGAGAGGTTAAGTGATTTGCCCGAAGCAGTGCAGTTAGTTAGCTGTGCACCTACAGTCACTGTCTATTGCATTTTCCTTGAGATTGCCGAGGCATTCAACGTGGTGTAGTTATGTGCTGTCAGAGGAGGGATACTAATGCCTCTTAAAGTTAATGCTTATCACGAAGCAGGACTTGATTTGTGATCAAGGATTCACAGCATTGTCTATGTTGTTTCCCCTCATGGCCTCCAAACCAGGCCAGATCCAAGGGAGGTTGTACACTTTCTTTAAGTTTGGGCAACTGTGGGCAAACAGTAGTGATATACCACAAATTTCCACTGCTCCTTGACATAGAAAATAAAATCAGGTGATTAAATGAACAAATAAAAAACCTGCTGAATGAGTGTGTGAATTTCATCTTCTTCTGCTTCCCTCACCAAACTCAATTGCTGTCCTCTGATTCTGCTTTTGGTAGTGAGAAAACTGCATGTTGGAAAGGGGAGGGAGCAAGAAAAAGGGGAAGATAAGGAAAAGATGACACAATAACACTTAGGAAATTAAAAATGATTACTTGAGCGAATTTTAAAGATTTTTTTCTAAAATAAGAAATTACATATAATTTTAAAACAATTCATATTTTCATATGGGGTACATTATAGATTAGAAATCTTTGGACTAAATATATTCAGGAAGAATATGAGAAAGAGGTAAAACATCAGGTACAAGTCAAATTAAAATGAAAATTCGGGGGTGTAAATATTGGTTATTCCCACTATTGGGGATCTTTCACTTCTAAAGAATTCTCAGAACAACTAAATTTTGAGAAAAGAGTTTGGTGCATAGAATGTGAGGGTCACAAAATTTAAATACTATTCTCGGTGAAGGGGACGGTGCCTTGAAAAGGGGGCGGCACCTGTGGTTCAGTGAGTAGGGTGCTGGCCCCATATACCGAGGGTGGCAGGTTCAAACCCAGCCCCGGCCAAACCGCAACAAAAAAATAGCTGGGCGTTGTGGCGGGTGCCTGTAGTCCCAGCTGCTCTGGAGGCTGAGGCAAGAGAATTGTGTAAGCCCAGGAGTTGGAGGTTGCTGTGAGCCGTGTGACGTCATGGCAGTCTACCTGAGGGTGGTACAGTGAAACTCTGTCTCTACAAAAAAAAAAAAAAAAAAAGCCATGAATGGTAGAGAAATAGTGAGCACGCTGAGTGAAATCTAAAAGATCTAGAATGGGCCGTGTGTGGTGGCTCAACCTGGCATCCCAGCACTCTGAGAGGCTGAGGCAGGTGGAGTGCCTGAGCTCAGGAGTTCAAGAATAGCCTGAGTCAGAGTGAGACCCCCGTCTCTAAAAAAAATAGCCTGGGTGTTGTGGAGGGCAGCAGTAGTCCTAGCTATGGGGGAGGTTGAAGTAGGAGGATTGCCTGAGCCCAAGAGATTGAGGTGATTGTGAACTATGATGCCACAGCACTTTGCCAAGGGCAACAGCGTGAGACTCTGTCTCAAAATAAATCAATCTAGGATGATTAAGCAGCTGTATATTTTAAGTTAAATAGATCCATAAATATATGGTTTGCTAGGTCTAGATGACCCCGAATAACGATGTACTTATAAGTAATAAACCAGAGTAACATTCCAGAACAACAAATGCCTGAATTTTCAGAACTAGTTGCTAAATTTTCTCAGAGAAGAAAATGGGCCAAGAAATTCTTAGTATATGCCTTTCGTGTTGTTTCCATAATTTGGCAGTGTGTAGATTGTTTAGACACAAGTCATAGAGTTCTGTCATATTTTCTTTTCATTAAAAAAAAAGGAAACCATCAAGGTTTTCCCCTTTTGTCCCATGATGAAATGGGAGCTCCTTCGTTAAATGTACTTGAGGGAGAAGTATACTAAATTGTAAACAAATTCCTTCACAAAATAACACTTGAGGAGTCTTTTAACATGTGCAGAATCTATTTTGTCTCTAAAATAAGAAAAGAGTTGCAAAGCAAATAGCGTTTCCCACAGATCTTATATAGGTATCATACAAGCGGGAGGAATTACCTGATTCTTTTTAGATTTGTTCTCCATTCAGAATAGCAGTAACCATGGTTTTCACGATGAAACGATGAAATCATGGCTTTCATTTGTTGTGAGCATTTAACATGCAAATGCCATTACAGCTAATGGTGGGGAAAATCCTATAAAATTTAATAGGCATCAAAGGAAAAGTGTTGGCAGAAAAATTCCCTGCATAGAAATAGTGCGACAAGATAATCACAGCCGGCTTCTTGTCATATCAGACACCCACTCAGCATGACCATTTGTCTCAATTATGCCTCATGACTTAAAGCTAAATTAGATAGATCCAAGGGCAATTACAGATTTGAAGACACCTTCTCACTGTCATCTCCACGTGAGTGGTTATTTTATTTTGGCTTTGCTGCTGCCTTCTCTAATCAGTTAATCAGAAATCAACACAAAGTTCCTGGCAAGACCAGATTTTTTATGCATCACACTTTGCAAAAGATAGCCAAAATCTGATTAGTCCGGGTTTATTTACTCTTGAAGCATTTTTGCCTGTTATGAGCTAGGACCAGGCATATAGTGTATTCTTAAATGATTAGCTTTTTTGGCATAATAAGAATGTAATAGAGTGTTTATAAGTTATACCTTTTCTTGTTTTTTTTTTTTGAGACAGAGTTTCACTCAGTCACTCTGGGTAGAGTGCTGTGGTGTTATAGCTCACAGCAACCTCAAACTCTTGAGCTCTAGAGATCCTCTTGCCTCAGCCTCTCGAGCAGCTGGGACTACAGGCACCTGCCACAATGCCCGGCTGTTTTTAGAGACTGGGTCTTGATCTAGCTCTGGCTGGTCTCAAACTGGTGAGCTCAAGTGATCCACCTGCCTCGGCCTCCCAGAGTGCTGGGATTACAGGAGTGAGCCCCTGCGCCTGGCCTAAATTACACCTTTTAAGAGTGGAGAACTTTCGGGTGGCGCCTGGTGCTCAAAGGGGTAAAGCGCCGGTCCCATATGCCAAAGGTGGTGTGTTCAAACTCAGCCCCGGCCAAAAAAAAAAAAAAGTGGAGAACTTTCACTTATGTTTTTTTGTTTGTTTGTTTTCATGTTTGTGTAAGGGGCATAGACTTGGGCTCCTGTTTTAGTCTCATTTATTTACTGTGTAATTTAGAAATGATGCTTTATGGGGACGATGTATCTGGGTATGTGTGTTGCTTTCTTATGGTAAATGGGCCTGAGCCTAATGATTGCAAAGTGTTGCAACATTTACCAACGTGAAAAGTCTAAAATGAAAAACAGTGTGCTCTAAAATGGAATCAAATCGAAATACAAAGTTTCATTTTCAAATGGAGTCATGGCTCACATCATCTCATTTTCTTAGTTCGAGAAGGAAAACATTAACCTAAGATGTTGTTCTCCAATTCATTTGATCTAATTTCCAACTTGTAAAAAATCAGACCCTGGTGCTTACTCTCATGAACCTTGTCTTACTTATAATGAGTAAGAAAGCAGCCCAGAATTTTCCAGTGTGTCTGAGTTTTTTATTTTCCCTTCTTCTTCTATTTCCAAAGACATTCTCTTATTTTGGGAAATGATTTTTATGCAGATTGCCGTCTTCTGGGGAAAGTCCAGGAAATTAACAGTGGGATACTGCTTCCAATATTGGCTTTGTATATGTTTGAAATAAACCGGTTCTGGAACATAAAATGGTAGCTCTTTATGATGTGACATTGGTTTTCAAAACATTTATCAGGCACTGTTTCAGGCAGTATTGCAGACCCTGAGAATATAGTGGTGAATCTGACAGAGGATGTTTAGACCCGCTTCGAACGTATGTTATGGCAGGGACAAATAAAAAAAAATAGATAATTTGAAATTGTGGCAAGTTTTATGAAAAAAAAAAAAAACAGGGTGACTTGATAGAGCAGTGGAGAGATGAAATCAGGGGGCCTGGGAAGGCCTTTCTAAGGAGCTGGTATTTAACAAGAAGCATGGGATGAGAAGCAGCCAGGCATGGAGAAGGCTGTGGGCAGAGCGTCCCTGGGAGTGGACCAGCAAGAGCAGCGTGTGAGGGAGGGACAGACCGCAGTGGTCAGGAATGGAATGGCATGAGGGCAGCGTGGGAGGCAGTGGTGAGAGGTAACAATGGACTTCATAGGGGTCAGGTGTCCTCCAAGCAGTGGAAAGCTGGTGGAGAGCTGCAAGGAAGAAACTGATACCAACTGATTTACATTGTTCAGAGCTCACTCGGTCCACTCTGTGGAAGGTGGGGTGGGGACAGGAGTTAGAAGCTGCAGAGCCATAAATAACTACATGCCAACACAAGAATAAAACACAGTTAAATTCAAGTAGGGGAGGGGAATAGAGACAGGGGAGGGGGAGGGGAAGAGGGGTTGGGGTCCTCTCACCCAGCAGGTGCAATGTGGGGGTGCATGGCACACACCCTGGGTGAAAGGCTCCATTACAGCTTGGACTTTACCTAACAAATGCAAACAATGTAACCTAATTGTGTGAATCCTTATATTAACTGAAGTTTAAAAAACAGCAACAGAGCAAGTTAGGAGGCCATTGCAAAACTGAGGATCTATAAAGTCACTTTCTTGCTGGATCACGGTGGACATTATTTAGAATAGCTGCAATGAAATAAGTTACAGGTAAGTGGGTGAGTGGAACCATCAGATAAAAAACTGGGGCAAACTGGAACAACTGGAACCAGGTTGATTCTCATTTGAATGAAAAAAGTCACATGGTGAGCACCTCTGTCCTTCCCGATGCCTGACACTTCCTTTTACAAAAATTTTCTCACATCAGCTGTATGGAAGAAGAGCTAGACTGGAAAGAAAATATATTTTTCTTTCTTGGGAGTCACAGATATTAATGACAGGAGATATTATGACAGGAGATAAAGGAAGCGGAAAATGAGGCATCATTGGTGAATGTTGGTGGTGCTGACATGTAGTCTAATTCAGGACAATAAAACCCCCTCACCTCCAGGCAAACTGTCCACTCTGGCCATTTCTATAGGAATAGGCCATATAAATGTCAGTGAATGAGTCAAGTCTATTCCCACCCTTCTTGTTGCCTCCTATCTCCCCAAATGTGGATTGAAGAAATTTCAGGAAAGGTTCCCTAGCTGTGATTTCATCCTCTCTCTGAGAAGGACGGGTCTGCTGCGGCAGCTGGAAGTATATGTGCTTCTTGGGGAAGATTGCAGTGAGCCTGATGTTCCACCCAAGGGCGTCTGTGGTTATGGTGCCTGTGAACAACATTCTCATAATCCAGTCTGGGTACAGTTTTTATAATTGAACAACAAAAACATCTGACAGATGTGGGCAGGGTAATTTGAAAGCTAGATGGCACAAAGAAATCAAGTTCATTTTCTGTCAAAATCAAATCTTTAAAAAAAAACATGCAAAGCTGGCCCTCATTTTATAGTCTGGGAAAGATAATATTAATTACAGGAAGGTGGTCAGAAGTTTCTGTTCCCTCTGCCTTTTCTAGGTCCCTTGCAGTCTCCTTGCTTTTCAGCTTGTTCATTTCCATGGAACTTACAAGATGCTGATTCAGTAGGTCTATTATCCCCAAAGGTTTGAAAACCACTGAACACGTCTAATGTACAGCTTGCCCAATTTTAGTGAACTGCTAACTTCACAGACGTTAATGAGGCCAATTATTGGCAAGTGAATTTGACGTGAAGAACACATTAGGTTTGCTACTATAGCAGTTATTTGTTTATCGGGATTGATTGAGGCAAACTTCCTTTTGATCATTACATCTGATTGATCAATGCACATGGCATTATGAAAGAATGAGGTTTCTAAATCAGATAGCGGCTTGCAAGAAAAATCTCAACCTTGCAAGGGCAGAACATGTTTCCCTATCTATTTCAGCCTGAAAGCCTAGCCATTAAATTGGAATGGATCCTAATTAGTCTCCTCACAAATCTCTAAAACTTTTTGGTCTTTCCTGTTGAGAAGAACTTAAAAGAAGCCTAAATTCCTCCCTTGCCTACGTATAGTCAATATCAAAGAAAATACCTTGCACAGTAATACCACTGAAAATGAGTGCAGACATAGCAATCCTGATTTGAAGTGGCATTGGAAAGTATAATTTGATTCACCCAGCCAAATGATTACTGCAAGTGCAGATCATCAGCACAGCCCACTCCAGGACATTTGAATTGGTGATGAGCTGACAGCTAATTGCCAGACTGAGTCTGCCTCTTGAGCTCCTGCCTGAGAACAGAGAGAAACTCCTAGCCTGGATGTAGACTATTTCTCCATGTTGGAGATAGTCTTTTAGGATGGCTGTCACTTTATTCATACCCAGCACCTGCTGTCTGCTTTGTCCAGTAATTGCACTCCCATTTTTCCTTTTGTGAATCCCATCCTTGATTCTAAGTCCATCCCTGAGGTGGTTGCTGATTCCATCTCTCAGTCCTAGGGGTGGGCTTACAACCGAGGTTTGGCCAATCGTCAATGGGATATTATATGCTCCTGGTCATGGCAATTGGTTCAGAAGTGGGACATGACCTGAATTGGTCTAATAAGAGTCAAACCCTGGACTTCTCTGAAACCATTGAGAAAGAGGTGTGCCACTTCTCTGATTATAAGGCATAGAAATGAGTCTGGAGCTTCCGTGGGCCACCATTCAGAGCATGCAAGGTGAAGAGTAAAAGAGACAATGTCTAAATGACATTGCCGAGCTCACGGAGCTGTGCCCATGGCCAGATGTGCCTTTGGACTTTCCAGGTCTGTGAACTAATGCATGGTCCCCCCTCTCCTGCTCTCAAGTTCCAGCTGCTATCACTGGATCAGAGAAGAGCAAGGCCCAGGATGAAAACACCAGGGAAGAGGCAGGAGACTTTAGATTTACTTTCTTCACACTTTGCCTCTTAGTTCTGGGAATCACAACCTCTGGGAGAAGCACAGAAGATACTGTGGGTTCAGTTCCAGATCACTGCAACAAAGCAAATTTCACAATAAAGGGAGTCACATAAATGTTTTGTTTTCCCATTGTGTATAAAAGTTATGTTTATACCACATTGTAGTCTGTTAAGTGGCATTATGTCTAAAAAAATGCACATATCTTAATTAAAAATACTTTGTTGCTAAAAAATGCTAATGATCATCTGAACCTTCAGTGAATAACGATCTGCTTGCTGGTGAAGGGCTGGCCTTGCTATGATGCTGATAATACGGACTGTTTGTGGTGGTGGTTGTTGACAGTTTAGGGGCCTGTGGCAATTTCTTAAAATAAGACTGCTATGAAGTTTGCTGCATTGATTGATCGATTCTTCCTTTCATGAAAGACTTCTCTGTAGCTTGCGATGCTGTTTGAGAGCATTTTACCTACAGTAGGACTTCTTTCAAAACTGGAGTCAATCCTCGCAAACCCGGCTATGGCCATTTCAACTGAGTTTATGGAATAGTCTGAATCCTTTGTTGTTATTTCGACAATGTTCATAGCGTCTTCACCAAGACCAGATTCCATCTCAAGAAAACGACTGGCTTTGTTTATGCATAAAAGCCAGCCCTCTTCTGTTTATGTTTTATCATGTGATTTTAGCTGTTCAGTAATATTCTCAAGCTCCATTTCTTAACCTGCTTATCTTGCTATTCAGATCACACCGGCAGTTGCCTCTTCCACTGCGGTCTTGCAGAAACGTTGGAATCCACTTCTTCTAAACTCCCACGAACAGTGACATTTTGACCTCCTCCCATGTATCATAAACGTTCTTGATGACATCTAGAATGGTGATCCTTTCTAGATGTTTTTCAATTTACTTTGCCCCAGTCCATCACTGGAATCACTGTCTATGGCAGTTGTAATCTTACCAAATGTATTTCTTGAATAATAAGACTTAAATGTCAATACTACTCTCTGGTTGCAGAATGGATGTTGTGCTAGCAGGCATGGAAACAACTTGAATACCCTGGTACATCTCCACCAGAGCTCTGGAGTGACTGGGTTCATTGTCAATGGGCAGTAATATTTTGAAAGGAATCGTTTTTTTCCCTCATGCAGTAGTCCTAAACAATAAGCTTAGAATGTTCTTTCAACCATGGTACAGACAGATGCATTTCATCCACGCCTGCCATTCCAGATACAGAGCACAGACTGAGAAGGTTTAACACAATTGTTCAGTGCTCTAGAACTTGCAGAATGAGGATTGGCTTCAAGTTGAAGTCGTCAGCTGCATTTGCTCCTAACGAGAGTCAGCTTGTCCTTTGAAGCTTTGAAGCCAGGTGACCGTTTCTCCTGTCTAGCTATGAAAGTCCCAGAGGGTGGGGTGTCTCCTTCCAGTAGAAGGCTGTTGTGTCTCCACAGACAATCTGTTGTTCAGTGCAGACACCTGCATCCAAAAGGGTGGCTGGGCCTCCTGCATGGCTTTCTGTGGCTTGGCACTTGGGGTTGTCCTTATACACTGACGTCACAGAGACGGCTTCTTTCCTTACACCTCATGGCACAACCTCTGCCAGCTTCAAAATTTTCTTCTGGAGTTTCCTCATCTTTCTCAGCCTTGAAAGAATTGAAGAGAGATGAGGCCTTGCTCTGATTAGCCTTTGGCTGAAGGGATGTCGTGGCTAGTTTGGTCTTCCATCCAGACCACTCAAACGTTGTCTATTTCAGCAATTTCTTGTCATTTGTGTGTTCACTGGAGCAGCACTCTTCATTTCCTTCAAGAACTTTCCATTTGCATCCATAGCTTGACCAATCATCTGGTACAGGAAACTTGGCTTTTGGCCTGCCTTGGCTTTTGACATACTTTCCTCCCTGGCCTTGATCATTTCTAGCTTTTCTTTCTAGATTTAACATGAGAGACATGCAAATCTTCTTTCACTTAGACACTTAGAGGTCATGGTAGGGTTATTAATTAGCCTAATTTCAACATGGTTGGGACTGGGGGAATAGGGAGGTCCTGGAAGAGGGAGGGAGATGGGAATGGTCAGTAGGGGGAGCACTCATACACATGTGTTGATTTAGTTTGTCCCATGTGGGTGCAGTTCATGGCCCCCTAAAACAATTACAATAGTAACATCAAAGCTCACTGGTCCCACATTACTAGGACAGATATAATTATAATGGAAGAGTTCTAAAATATTGTTCAGAATGCAACACAGAGACAGGAACTGAGCCTGTGCTATTGGAGAAGTGACACCAACAGACGGGCTTGAGGCAGGGCCTTCAGTGTTAAATTTGCAAAAATTACCTGTGAAGCACCATAAAGTGAAGTGCCGTAAATGGGGCCTGTACTCTTTGCACATTTTGGCTTAGCGCATGCCACAGAAATATGAGACATCTGACCTGTTTGTCCTCTGCTAATGCTGGGAGTGAGGTGACTTCATTCCAGTAAGATGCGGCCAGTGCAATTGCTTAACAGATGTGTTTAATTGGGTCCCAGGCGACAACTTGAAATTCGTTCTGCAGGTCACTGGTTTGTTCCATGGAAAAAGAATATCAAAGCAAATTCAACTTAAGCTGAGAGCAGCTTAGATAACTGGATAAGACTTTTGCTGACCTAGTTTTTCACTGTAACTCTTAGGATGATCTGATTTTCATTTGAATTGGGCACCTTTAAATAAAAATTCCCTCCCCAGTATAGGAGAGAGAACATGGGCTTTGAAAGCCCGTAAATAGAAGTAGATATTCTGGCTTCTCTGCTCAGTAGCTGGCTGGGTGATTGCTTTAGACTTATTGATACTTTTAGTTTAGTTTTTTGTAAACTAGGAATGAAATACCTTGTTTACAGACTTATGATCATTATCTATTACTATCTGTCTAATCTGGCTATCTCATTGAATTGTGGCAGGTGGACTCTGAGCCATTCCACAGCTGCGCAGCTCAGAAAAACTGAAATGGAGGGCAGAGTGGTGGATGGGTGCTGTGTTCCAGTCCCCAGACCATCTCCCGAAAGGAAGGCCTAATCAGCCCCACCATGTCACAGGGAGCATGTTTCCAAGGCTCCATTTCAGAAAGCAATTGCTTACAGTTGTCTCTGACAAAAATAAACTCCTGGGGGCAAGACACAATTGTAAGAGGGACTTTACCTAACAAATGCAATCAGGGTAACCTGGTTTCTTGTACCCTTAATGAATCCCCAACAATAAAATAAAATAAAAAAACAACCAAAAGTCCTATTCAGAGGGAACAAATTAAGTCAAAATTATAAATGCATTTTGTTTGATGAGTATAAAAGAGAAGTGCTAAGTAAATATAGGAAATTGGAATATTATGAGATGGAAGAGCAGTTCTTTTTATCTTTGCAGTTAATGGGTGGAGCAAATTGAACAGTTTGTTTTGTGTTAATATTAACTGACAAAAGGTTCCCATTTCTGAGGCGCGGCCCACATCCTCCAGCTTGTTTGTGCAGTGCAATAGTGCGATGACCTGCTGTCTTTTGCATGGTACAGACAGGACAGCCAAAACATATGTGAGTGACGACCATACCTGCTTGGGTCCTTTCTGTTAAAAAAAAAAAAGAAAGAAAGGAATGAGGGACAGGGAATATGGAGTGTCTCTTACCTGCCTTAAAATAACCATCTGTTTCTTTTGTGATGTTCTCTTCTCTAGAGAATTCACTTTTAGAAAAATATTTTAATATGGGAAAGGGAACAGTAGCTAGATTCAATTTCATTCTGAGATTTATTTTTTCCTCCTTTCTATCACCATTGTAAATTAAACAGCATTGCAAGGAGTGCTGATTCTGACCACCAGCTCAGACACAGAGCAATGATACAGTGCCTTCTCCTTATGCAGGGACCACCCTGGCCTGGAGGAACTGGCATGCGACAACCTCCCTCACTGCAGCAGGGTTTATAATTAAGATCCGTCTGGTCTTTGCTTCATTTTTCCTTTATTTTCTACATTCATTTTGTGGAGTCTTATATTTGTATCATTTGTATAATTTTAGTTTGCTTGACAAACAAAGGGGAACTTCAATGTATGTGGCTGATGGAATCCAAGCACAGGGATGTGGTGGGCATGGAAAAAGCACTAAAACTGTTGAGTGGGAAGATTCCAGAATCTTCTCTTCATCTTCACTTCTGTCTTCTCTGCACATCTGTTTCATTCTACTCTTTTTTTTTTTTATTAAATAATAGCTGTGTACATTAATGCAATCATGGGGTACAATGTGCTGGTTTTATATACAATTTGAAATGTTTTCATCAAATGGGTTAATATAGCCTTCCTGGCATTTTCTTAGTTATTGTGTTAAGACATTTATATTCTACACCTAGTAATTTCACATGTACCATTGTAAGATGCTCCGTAGGTGGGGTCCCACCAATCACCCTCCCTCCACAGATTCTCCCCCCTCCTCTCCCCTCCCTTTGCCTTTTCCCCTTCTTCTTGGGCTATAATTGGGTTATGATTGGCTAAAATTGGTTTCATAGTAAGACTGAGTACATTCGATACTTTTTCTTCCATTCCTGAGATACTTTGCTAAGAAGAATATGTTCCAGCTCCATTCATGTAAACATATAAGAGTTAAAGACTCCATCTTTCTTTAAGGCTGCATAATATTCCATAGTGTACATGTACCACAATTTATTAATCCATTTGTTTGTTGATGGGCACTTGGGCTTCTTCCATGATTCAGCAATTATGAATTGGGCTGAAATAAACATTCTGCTGCAAATAGATTTGTTATAATGTGACTTTTGGTCTTCTGGGTATATACCTAGTAGAGGAATTACAGGATTGATAGCAGGTCTATTTTAGATCTCTAAGTGTTCTCCGAATATCTTTCCAAAAGGACCGTATTAGTTTGCATTCCCACCAGCAATGTAGAAGTGTTCCCTTTTCTCCACACCCATGCCAACATCTCTAGTTTTGGGATTTTGTGATGTGGGCTGATCTTACTAGAGTTAGATGATATCTCAAAGTAGTTTTGATTTGCATTTCTCTGATGATTAAGGATGATGAGCATTTTTTCATGTGTCTGTAGGCTGTGTGCCTGTATTCTTCAGAGAAGTTTCTCTTCAAGTCCCTTGCCCACCCTGATTTGGGATCACTTGTTCTCTTCTTGCTAATACATTTGAGTTCTCTGTGGATTCTGGTTATAAAACCTTTGTCAGACATAACCTGCAAATATCTTCTCCCATTCTGAGGGCTGTCTGCTTGCTTTAATTATTGTGTTCTTGGCTGTTCAGAAGCTTTTTAGTTTGATCAGGTCCCAATAGTGTATTTTTGATGTTACTTCAATTGCCTGGGGGGGGTCTTCCTCATAAAATATTCACCCAGGCCGATTTCTTGAAGAGTTTTCCCTGCACTTTCTTCTAGTATTTTTTTTTTTTTTGTAGAGACAGAATCTCACTGTACCACCCTCGGGTAGAGTGCTGTGGCATCACAAGGGTCACAGCAACCTCTAACTCTTGGGCTTACGCTATTCTCTTGCCTCAGCCTCTCGAGCAGTTGGGACTACAGGCGCCTGCCACAACACCCGGCTATTTTTTTGTTGCAGTTTTGCCGGGGCTGGGTTTGAACCCGCCACCCTCGGCATATGGGGCCAGCGCCCTACTCACTGAGCCACAGGCGCCGCTGCCTTCTTCTAGTATTTTTATAGTTTCGTGTCTTAAGTTTAAATCTTTAATCCAGTGAGAGTCTATCTTAGTTAATGGTGTGGGTCCAGTTTCAGTCTTCTTCAGGTCGCCAGCCAGTTCACCCAGCACCATTTGTTAAATAGGGAATCTTTTCCCCACTAAATGTTTTTAATTGGCTTGTCAAAGATCAAATAATGGTAGGTAGCTGGGTTCATCTCTTGGTTCTCTATTCTGTTCCAGACATCTAATTCTCTATTTTTGTGCCAGTGCCATGCTGTTTTGATCACTATCGATTTATAGTATAGTCTGAGGTCTGGTAGCATGATTTCTCCTGCTTTGTTTTTATTTCTGAGTAATGTCTTGGCTATTCAAGATTTTTTTCTGATTCCATATAAAATGAAGTATTATTTTTTTTGAGATGTAAGTATGACAGTGGAGCTTTAATAGGGATTGCATTAAAATTGTATATTGCTTTGGGTAATATGGACCTTTTAACAATGTTGACTCTTCCCAGTCATGAGCATGGTATGTTTTTCCATTTGTTAACATCTTCAGCTATTTCTTTTCTTAGAGTTTCATAGTTCTCTTTATAGAGATCTTTCACGTCATTTGTTAGATAAACTCCCAAATATTTCTTCTTTGGCACTACTGTGAATGAAATAGAGCCCTTGACTGTTTTTTCATCTTAAAAATTGTTGGTTATATATAAAGGGTACCGATTTATGAGTGTTGATTGTGTAACCCGAGACATTGCTGTATTCCTTGATCACTTCTTTTTTTTTTATTGTTAAATCATAGCTGTGTACATTAGTGCAATCAAGGGGTACAATGTGCTGGTTTCATATACAATCTGAAATATTCTCATCAAACTGTTCAACATAGCCTTCATGGTATTTTCTTAGTTATTGTATGTAGACATTTGTATTCTGCCTTTAGTAAGTTTTGCCTGTACCCATTCTAAGATGCACCATAGGTGTGGCCCCACCCATTACCCTTACTCCACCCTAACTTCCCCCCTCCCTTCCCCTTCCTTGGCCCTTTCTCCATATTCTTGTGCTATAGTTGGGTTATAGCTTTCATGTAAAAGCTATAAATTAGCTTCATAGTAGGGCTGAGTACATTGGATACTTTTTCTCCCATTCCTGAGATACTTTGCTAAGAAGAATATGTTCCAGCTCCATCCATGTAAACATGAAAGAGGTAAAGTCTCCATCTTTCTTTAAGGCTGCATAGTATTCCATGGTATACATGTACCACAATTTGCTAGTGCATTCGTGGGTCGATGGGCACTTGGGCTTCTTCCATGACTTAGCAATTATGAATTGGGCTGCAATAAACATTCTGGTACAGATGTCTTTGTTACATTGTGATTTTTGGTCTTCTGGGTATAAACCCAGTGAAGGAATTATAGGATTGAATGGCAGATCTATTTTTAGGTCCCTAACTAGTCTCCAAACATCCTTCCAGGACGAATGTATTAGTGTGCATTCCCACCAGCAGTGTAGAAGTGTGCCCTTTCCTCCACATCCATGCCAACATTTCTGGTTTTGGGATTTTGTTATGTGGGCTACTCTTACTGGGGTTAGGTGATACCTCAAAGCAGTTTTGATTTGCATTTCTCTGATGATTAAGGATGATGAGCTTTTTTTCATGTGTTTGTAGATTGGGTGTCTGTCTTCTTTAGAGAAGTTTCTCTTCAAGTCCCTTGCCCACCCTGAGATGGGATCACATGTTCTTTTCTTGCTAATACGTTTGAGTTCTCTGTGGATTCTGGTTATTAAACCTTTATCAGAGGTATAACCTGCAAATATTTTCTCCCATTCTGAGGGTTGTCTGCTTGCTTTAATTACTATGTTCTTGGCTGTGCAGAAGCTTTTTAGTTTGATCAGGCCACAGTAATGAATTTTTGATACTGCTTTGATTGCCTGGAGAGTCCTCCTTATAAGATATTCACCCAGACCAATTCCTTTCAGAGTTTTCCCTGCAATTTCTTCAAGTATTTTTATAGTTTCATGTCCTAAGTTTAAATCTTTTATCCAGTGAGAGTCTATCTTAGTTAATGGTGAAAGGTGTGGGTCCAGTTTCAATCTTCTACAGGTTGCCAGCCAGTTCACCCAGCACCATTTGTTAAATAGGGAATCTTTTCCCCACTGAATGTTTGTAATTGGCTTGTCAAAGATCAAATAACAGTAAGTGGCTGGGTTCATCTCTTGGTGCTCTATTCTTTTCCATACATCTATCTTTCTGTTTTTGTGCCAGTACCATGCTGTTTTGATCACTATCAATTTATAGTATAGTCTGAGATCTGGTAGTGTGATTCCTCCTGCTTTGTTTTTATTTCTGAGTAATGTCTTGGCTATTTGAGGTTTTTTCTGATTCCATATAAAATGAAGTATTATTTTTTCAAGATCTTTAAAATATGACAACAGAGCTTTAATAGGAATTGCATTAAAATTATATATCACTTAGGGTAGTATAGACATTTTAACAATGTTGATTCTTCCCAGCCATGTGCATGGTATGTTTTTGCATTTGATAACATCTTCAGTTATTTCATTTCTTAAAGTTTCATAGTTCTCTTTGTAGAGATCTTTCACGTCCTTTGTTAGGTATACTCCCAAATATTTCATCTTCTTTGGCACTGCTGTGTAAGCAATAGAGTCCTTGACTGTTTTTTTGGCTTAGTTATTGTTGGTATATATAATTTATGTATATATAATTATACATATATAATTATAATACATATACATATATATACCTGGTATATATAAGTATATAATTTTTAAAGTATATATATATTTGTGTGTCAATTTTGTAGCCTGACACATTGCTGTATTCCTTGATCACTTCTAAAAGTTTTGTCGTAGAATCCCTAGTGTTTTCCAGATATGCAATTATGTTATCTGCAAAGAGTGAAAGTTTGATCTCTTCCGACCCCATGTGGATACACTTGATCGCCTTTTCTTCCCTAATTGCAATGGCTAAAACTTCCATTACAATGTTAAAGAGCAATGGAAACAATGGGCAACCCCGCCTGCTTCCTGATCTAAGTGTAAATGATTTCAATTTAACTCCATTCAATACGATATTGGCTGTGGGTTTCCTGTAGATGGCCTCTATTAGTTTAAGAAATGTCCCTTCTATACCAATTTTCTTAAGTGTTCTTATCATGAAGGGATGCTGGATATTATCAAAAGCTTTTTCTACATCAATTGAAAGAATCATATGGTCCTTATTTTTTAGTTTGTTTATGTGCTGAATTACATTTATAGATTTATGTGTATTGAACCAGCCTTGAGACCTTGGGATAAATCCCACTTGGTCGTGGTTTTTTTGATGTGTATTGGATTCTGTTTGTTAGGATCTTATTGAGTATTTTAGCATCAATATTCATTAGTGATATTGGTCTATAATTTTCTTCTCTTGTTGGGTCTTTCCCTGGTTAGGGGATTAAGGTGATGTTTGCTTTGTAGAACCTGTTGGGTAATATTGTTTCTTTTTCTATATTTTGGAAGAGGTTTAGTAATATAGGTACTAGTTCTTCTTTAAAGGTTTGGTAGAATTCTGACATAACGCCATCTGGTCCTGGCCTTTTCTTTTTAGGGAGATTTTGTATAGTTGAAGCTATTTCAGAACTTGATATAGGCCTCTTCAACATTTCCACTTAATTCTGGCTTAGTCTTGGTAGGTGGCATACTTCCAGGTATTGGTCGATTTCTTTCAGATTTTCATATTTCTGAGAGTAGTTTCTTGTAGTATTTGTGAAGGATTTTTTGAATTTCTGAGGGGTGTGTTGTTATTTCATTGTTACCATTTCTGATTGATGAAACTAGAGATTTTACTCTTTTTTTCCTGGTTAGGTTGGCCAAAGGTTTATCTATTTTATTGATCTTTTAAAAAAACCAGCTTTTGGATTTATTGATCTGTTGTGTAATTCTTTTGTTTTCAATTTCATTTAATTCTGCTCTTATTTTGGTTATTTCTTTTCTTCTGCTGGGTTTGGGGTTGGAGTGTTCTTCCTTCTCCAGTTGCTTGAGATGTCCCATTAAGTTATTAACTTCCTCTCTTTCCTTTTTCTTGAGGAAGGCTTGCTATAAGTTTCCCTCTTAGGACTGCCTTTGCCGTATCCCAGAGGTTCTGGTAATTCATGTCTTGATTGTTGTTTTGTTCCAAAAATTTGGTGATGTCCTTTTTTTTTTTTTTTTTGAGTGATGTCCTTCTTAATCTCATCTATAACCCATCTATCCTTCAACATCAGGTTGTTTAGCTTCCATGTTTCTGTATGGGTATGCATGTTCCCGTTTTAATTGAGTTCAACTTTTATTCCATGATGGTCTGAGAAGATGCAAGGAATAAGTGCTATTTTTTAAATTTGCTGAGGTTAGATTTGTGGCCTCAGATGTGGTCGATTTTGGAGTATGTTCCATGGGCTGTTGAGAAGAATGTGTATTCAGTTTTGTTGGGATGAAATGTTCTGTAGATGTCTGTTATGTCCAGATGTTGAATGGTGAAGTTTAAATCTAAAATTTCTTTGCTTAGCTTCTTTTTGGAGGATCTATCCAGCACTGCTAAAGGGGTGTTAAAATCTCCAACTGCTATGGAACTGGAGGAAATCAAGTTGCTCATGTCTGGTAGTTTCTCTTAAAAATTGAGGTGCTTTCTGGTTGGGTGCATAGATATTAATAATTGAAATCTCATCATATTGAGTATTATCTTTAAGAAATATGAAGTGTCCATCCATATCCTTCCTTATTTTGGTTGGTTTAAAGCCTATTGTGTCTGTGAATAGGATTGCAATGCCTGTTTTTTTTCTACTTTCCATTTGCCTGGAGTATAGATGACTCTTATCCCTTCACCTTGAGTCTATATTTGTCTTTTAATGTAAGATGCGATTCTTGTATGGAGCAGATATCTAGCTTGAGTTTTTGTATCCAGTCAGCCAACCTGTGCCTCTTTAGAGGACAATTTAAACCATTCACATTAATTGAGAATATTGATAAGCCTTTCGAGAGTCCGGTGGACATTTTTAATCCTTTTGCGACTGTGGAAGTTGGAATTTGGTCAAAATTTCCTAGATGGGTTTACTTTTGTGGTGGAGGATTATACTGGTCTTCATGGAGGATAGGTCTGAGTATATCCTGGAGAGCTGGTTTAGTTATGGTAAATTTCTTCTACATGTGAATGTCATTGAAGTATTTAATTTCTCCATCATAAATGAGACTCAGTTTAGCTGGGTACAGGATCCTGGGTTGAAAGTTATTTTGTTTTAGGAGATTAAAAGTTGATGACCATCCTCTTTTAGCTTGAAAGGTTTCAGCAGAGAGATCTGCAGTTATTCTAATATTCTTGCCCTTGTAGGTGATGTTTTACTTTTGTCTGGCTGCTTTCAGAATTTTCTCCTTCATATTAACTTTAGTGCAATTGATTATGATGTGTCTGGGGGATGTCTTATTTGGGATGAGTCATGCTGGAGTTCTGAAACTGTCTGCTATCTGAATTTCAGAATCTCTTGGCATGTCTGGATATTTCTTCTTCATAATCCCATGGAGAAGAGACTCTGTGCCTTGTGAAGCCACTTCATCACTTTCAGGGATCCCTATAAGATGAATATTGATTTTCTTTGAATTATCCCAGAGCTCTCTGAGAGTGATCTGTTTTTGCCCTCCATTTCTATTCCTCTTTGAGTGTTTGGGAGCATTGGAAATCTTCAATGTCAGAAATCCTTTCTTCTGCTTGCTCCATTCTGTTACTGAGGGATTCTACTGTGTTTCTCAGATCTTTGAGGGCTGCAACTTCTTGTCTCAATGTGTCAAATTGATCTTTGGTCATTTGGTCTTTGAAATCATTGAATTCTTGAGCTATCTTTTGGGTTACTGCTTGGAATTCTAATTCGATCTTATTTGCTTTCCAGATTCTGAATTCAATTTCTGACATCTCAGCTATTTGTTTGTGCATGAGATCTTGTGCTGTGTCTGCCCCACTGATCCTTGGGGGAGTTGATATACTCTGACTATTAATATTTCCAGAGTTTTTCTGTTGATTTTGCCTCATGATTATTTTTCATCGTTGCCTCTGGCTGTCCTCAGAGTTGGGGAAGTGTCTCTCCAAGACTAGACCCCAGCAGAATCACTCTATTGTTGCCGGATCTTTGTAGGGATTGATGCTATGTAGTTCCTCTGGGGCTGCCCCAGCCAGGGAGTTCTGGTTGTGGAAGGATCTCTGGAGTGTGACACCCTTGGATCCAGCAACAGCACGGGAGGTGGTGTGCACTGTTCTGGGAGTGCATGTCACCCAGTGACTTTGGCAAAGAGAGCCCAAGGCTCCAGCAGTCTCTGGGTAGGAGAAGGGCTCTGTGCAGAGGCAGGGAGGGCTCTGGAGGGCACACAGCTACCAGAGTCCCTGGCCAGATGAGTGGTCCAGTGTGGAGGCAGGGAGGGTACAGGAGGGAGGACGCAGGGTTGTGTGGCTTCCACAGTTCCTGGTCTGGGCATGCAGAGGCCCAGCGGGTGCGGGTCATGTGTCGGGGTTTGTGGCACAGCTTTTATGGAGGTCTGGGTGTCACCAAGCCTAGGAGTTTGAGGTTGCTATGAGCTGTGACACTTCAGCATTCTACCCAGGGCAACAGCCCGAGGCTCTAGTGTGCCAAACCAGTCTCACTCTGCCCCTGAGGGTTAAGGCTGTAAGGCAGCTCAGTTTACTAGCTTCTGCCCAATCCTTGCTCTGTGACTCTGAGGGCGGAGCTTGCTGAAGCAGTTCTCTCACAATGGCTCCCTATGGCCCACAGCCTAACACTATTTGTTCTGTCCAGCTCAGCGGCTCAGTCTGGGGCCCTAGACAATGCCCAAAGTTCTCTACACTCCTGCTCAAGCTCTCCCCAATGGCAGTTCAACTGAGTTCCAAGTCCAAAAACACCGAAACAGTTCACAGGTAAGGCCTTTCCAGTTTGCAGTCTCACTGCTGCTTATACTTATGGCTGCTGGCGGGATTAGGTCGATAGGACACATGGAATTACTTGCCAGTTTTCCACTGTTTTTGTCCTCCTCTTGGGGTCCAGAAGTCCCTTGCTGACTCCTTGTATCCTCAAAGGGATGATTATAGGCAGATCCCAACAGCTAGAGATGCCTGGAGTCTTATCTCCCCAGAGTCACTGTGTGGTGTTGCAGGGAAGCTGTTACTTGGCTGCCATCTTGGCTTGTTCTCCCCTTGATCACTTCTAAGAGTTTTGTAGTAGAATCCCTGGTGTTTTCCAGATACACAATCATATTATCTGCGAAGAGTGAAAGTTTGATCTCTCTGACCTTATATGGATATCCTTGATCACCTTTTTTTACCTAACTGTGATGGCTAAGACTTCCATTACAATGTTACAAAGCAGTGGAGAAAATGGGCAACCTTGCCTGGTTCCTGATCTGAGTGGAAATGATTTCAATTTAACTCTATTCAATACAATATCAGCTGTGGGTTTGCTGTAGATGGTCTCTATCAGTTTAAGAAATGTCCCTTCTATACCCATTTTCTAAAGGATGCTGGATATTATCAAAATCTTTTTCTGCATCAATTGAGAGAACCATATGGCCTTTGTTTTTTAATTTTGTATGTGCTGAATTATATTTATAGATTTACATATATTGAACCAGCCTTGTGACCCTGGGATAAAACCCACTTGGTCATGGTATATAATTTGTTTGATGTGCTGCTGGATTCTGTTAGGATTTTGTTGAATATTTTCACATCAATAGTCATTAGTGATATTGGTCTATAATTTTCTTTTCTTGGTTTTGGGATCAAGATGATGTTTGTTTCATAGTATGTGTTGGGTAGTATTCCTTCTTTTTCTATATTTCGGAAAAGGTTAAGTAATATAGGTACTAGTTCCTCTGTAAAGATTTGGTAGAATTCTGATGTGAACCCTTCTGGTC
Source organism: Nycticebus coucang (assembly GCF_027406575.1). Lineage (NCBI taxonomy): Eukaryota > Metazoa > Chordata > Mammalia > Primates > Lorisidae > Nycticebus > Nycticebus coucang. Next base: position 122,344 of record NC_069800.1, on the reverse strand, counting down.
CCAGGCTGGGTTTTCTTTTTAGGGATATTTTGTATAGTTGATGTTATTTCAGAACTTGATATAGGCCTGTTCAACATTTCCTCTTCATTCTGGCTAAGTTTAGGAAGGTGGCGTGCTTCCAAGTATCGGTCAATTTCCTTCAAATTTTCGTATTTCTGAGAATAAAGTTTCTTGTAATATTCACTGATGATTTTTTGAATTTTTGAAGAGTCTGTTGTTATTTCATCTGTGTCATTTTTGATTGATGAAATCAGTGATTTTAGTCTTTTTTTTTTCCTGGTTAGGTTAGCCAAACCTAATCTTTTATTGACCTTTTCAAAAAACCAACTTTTTGATTTATTAATCTGTTGTATAATTCTTTTGTTTTCAATTTCATTTAATTCTGCTCTAATTTTGGTTATTTCTTTTCTTCTACTCGGTTTGGGGTTGGAATGTTCTTCCTTTTCCAGTTGCTTGAGATGTCCCATTAAGTTGTTAACTTCCTCTCTTTCTGTTCTCTTGAGGAAGGCTTGCAGTGCTATAAATTTCCCTCTTAGGACTGCCTTTGCATTATCCCAGAGGTTCTGATAATTCATGTCTTCATTATCATTTTGTTCCAAAAATTTGGCAATTTTCTTCTTAATCTTGTCTATGACCAAGGTATCATTCAGCATAAGGTTATTTAACTTCCATGTTTTTGTATGAGTATGGAGATTCCTGTTGTTACTGAGTTTGACTTTTATTCCATGGTGGTCCGAGAAGATGCAAGGAATAATTTCTATTCCTTTAAATTTACTGAGTTTAGACTTGTGACCTAATATGTGATCAATTTTGGAGTATGTTCTGTGGGCTGATGAGAAGAATGCGTATTCAGTTATGTTGGAATGGAATGTTCTGTAGATGTCTGTTTAATCCAAATGTTGAATGGTTAAGTTTAAATCTAAAATTTCTTTGCTTAGCTTCTTTTTGGAGGATCTATTCAACACTGACAAAGGAGTGTTGAAATTTCCGACTATTAGGGAGGTGGAGGAAATCAAGTTGCTCATGTCTGTTAGAGTCTCTCTTATAAATTGAGGCACAGTCTAGTTGGGTGCATAAATGTTAATAATTGAAATCTCTTTATGTTGAGTGTTACTGTTAACAAATATGAAGTGTCCATTCTTATCTTTCCTTACTTTTGTTGGTTTAAAGCCTATTGTATCTGCGAATAAAATTGCAACACCTGCTTTTTTCTGATTTCCATTTGCCTGAAATATAGATAACCATTCCTTCGCCCTGAGTCTATATTTATCTTTTAAGGCAAGATGACATTCTTGTATGCAGCAGATATATGGTTGAGTTTTTGTATCCAGTCAGCCAAACTGTGCCTCTTTAGATGACAATTTAAGCCATTCACATTAATGGAGAATATTGATGAGCCTGGTAGAATTTTGGGTATCGAGTTTTTTAAAAGTCCAGTGGACATTTTTAATCCTTTCACCACTGTGGAAGTTGGAGTTTGATCAAAAGTTTCTGAGTGAGTTTACACTTGTGGTGGAGGATTGCGCTGGCTATTGTGGAGGGTTATTCTGAGAATATCCTGGAGAACTGGATTAGTGATGGCAAATTTCTTCAACATTTGTATGTCATTAAAGTATTTAATTTCTCCACCATAAATGAAACTCAGTTTAACTGGATACAGGATCCTGGGTTGAAAGTTATTTTGTTCTAGGAGATTAAAATTTTATGACCACCCTCTTCTAGCTTGAACAGTTTCAGCAGAGAGATCTGCAGTCATTCTAATATTCTTCTCTTTGTATGTTATGGGTTTCTTATGTCTGGCTGCTTTCAGAATTTTCTTCTTCATATTAACTTTAGTGAAGTTAATTATTTTGTGTCTGGGAGTTGTCTTATTCAGGTTGAGTCATGCTGGGATTCTGAAGCTGTCTGCTATCTGAATTTCCAAATTTCTTGTCATGTCTCAAAAGATCTCCTTCATAATCTCTGGAAGAAGGGCCTCTGTGCTTTGCAAAGCAACTTTGTCACCTTCAGGAATTCCTATAAGGCGAATATTAGTTTTCTTCGAATTATCCCACAGCTCTCTGAGAGAATGATCCATTTTTGCTCTCCATTTCTCTTCCTCTTCGATGCTTGGGAGCATTTCAAAGTTTTATTTTCAATGTCAGAAATCCTTTCTTCTGCTTGTTTCATTTTGTTACTGAGGGATTCTACTGTATTTTTCAGATCTTTGAGGGCTGCAAATTTTTGTCTCAATGTGTCAAAGTCTTTGGTGATTTTGTCTTTGAATTTATTGAATTCTTGAGACAACTTTTAAAATGCTCCTTGAATTTCTAATTCCAACTTTACCTCCATTCTATTAATCTTATTTGGAATCCAAACTCTGCATTCAATTTCTGACATCTCAGGCATGTGTCTCTGAATGGGATCTTTAGTTGCATCTGTCGTATCATTCCTTGTGGGGAATTGATCTACTCTGGTTATTTATGTTACCAGAGTTTTTCTGCTGATTCCGCCCCATGATGATTTTACACCATTTGGCTAGATAAGCAGATAAGGTGAAGTTGGATTGGGGGCCTCCAGGAGTAGTGATTGACCAGCCCTTTGCCCAAGAGCTGTGACTGGTGCCTGTACCTTTTCTCCTGGAGCTTCGCAAAGGACCCATACAGTGCTACAGTCTGAGACACTGGGGGCTTACTTGATGTAGTGGGGCTAATTGGCTCTGTCTTGTTTTTAGCGTGTCTATGTCCTACCCTGTTGAATTAGTTACTCTGGGTTGAAGTCTCACCTGTTGAGATATACCAGCAATTAAGTCACCCTACCCCCCATGGGCAACAATTGGAAAAGGAAAATCAAATTTTCCCACAACCACACACCCAGGGTACCACTTTGGATATTCTTTGGGCGATTGGTCCAGTCCAAGAGATCCAAATCAATTGTCGTAGTCAGCACCCGGTCTCAAGTGAGGGAGTTCAAATGGTCTCCGGTAACTAGATAGCAGGGGACTGCTGGCAGCTCGAGTATGACTCATTCTGGTGCTCTGTGGAGTCAGAAGGACCCCCCCCACACACACACACACAGCAAATAAATTAGTCTGGGGAGGTTGATTCCTCCTTCCCCACCTTGCACCTCTGTCATACTCAGTCACTGGTAACTCCTCAGGGCTATGAGCCAGTTCCCTCCAGTGAGCAGATGCTCCAGGGGTTTGAGCCTGCCTGAGTCACAGAGAGATCTTATATCTCCTTGGCCAGGCCTCTGCATTCTGCCACCATCTATCAGGGGAAGCTGAGGCTTGACAACCTTGGGTGGTTAATGGAAGCTGGGGTGGTACACTCAGTTACAGCCCTGCCCCTGATTGATGTTGCTGACACTTATATTTGTGCAGAATTTGTGATTCTGTCCTGGCTATATTCCCCTGTGGATCAGGCTCTGTTTGAGTTCACAGAAAGTGCGACTCAGCCCCGGTCTGTGCCGCTGCCTGGAGCTAGATTGTCTGTCTCTGTTGCAGTTTGTGTTGGGGTGGGTGCAATTAGAGCTCACACTGTGCTCTCAGTTCCAACCTATCCCCACCTGCCTTTGTTTCAGCTATGATCCTCTGAAGGTCAGGTGTTTCTTAGCCTCACTAAAGCCTTCCTGGCTTACCCTTGCCCTGGGAGTATGCTGTCTCTGTGCGTGCTCACTAAAGCAGTCCTCTGGCTCAGCCTCACCCTAGGAGTATGTGGTCTGTGAGCATGTGTCTTCAATTCTCTATCCTGCTGCACTCTTTTCAGGCCCATACTGCCTCAGGCATACCCTTTGCTCATGGAGCCTGTGTTACCATCCCAGATTCATCTGCCAGTATCTGCCACCGGACAAGATGCCCAGCTTTCTCTGGTTGCCCAGAGAGACAGGGAGTGTCCTTCCAAAATATCCCCAGGTGTGTGAGTCCTATTGTTCCTGCTGCTGCAGTTGCTGCTCTGTGCTGGGGGCACCACCTCTCCCTTTTCCATACAGTTCCTTCAGTCCACTGTTTTCTCCTTACTCCCATGCTGCAGAATCATCACAGACCTGCCACAGCTCATGCCTAGTCCACACCTCTCGAGAAAATGCTCAAGAATCTGGACTCTATGGGGGACAGGCTTCCAGACCTTGGGGTGAGAGTGGAGGGGAGTACTGGGAGTTCAGGATTGCAGGTAGAGAATATATACAGTTTTATACAGTTTTATGCCTGGCAAGAGAGTGCCATGGCACCCTAGTAGGAGAAGGAAGTCCAGTATTTAGAGGGTCTCTCCTGTGGGATAAAATGGGAGGATGTTTGAACTCTGCTCACTTGTTTGTAGAAAGTATACTGTGAGCCATTCTCATGGGGGAGTGGACTCCCATCTGCTTGGTGATGGATTTTGTACCTATTGTTTGTATCCTTGGGGTTGCAGCTTGCCTCAGCAGAGTTGATGTGCATTCTTCAACTTTCTCTCTTGGCTCAGCTCCAAATCATCAGCTTACTTACTAAACTTCTATCCTTTAGAAGGATCTCCTTCTGCATGGGTGCCTCTGTGGAAAGCTGGCTCCAGTCAGCCATCTTGCCTCTGCCTCCCTCATTCTATTCTTCATGACTCACTTTTCTTCTTCTTTTTTCTTTACAGATGGGAATTTTCTGCTTACCCATCTGCATGGTGGAGTATGGTGACTTTACAACTTCTGAGTTTACATGTTTCAGTTTTAGACAAAGACATTACTTTTGACATCAATTTCCAAATTTTGGAGAATGAGAATTTGATCAATCCATGATGGGTGAGCCATCTATTCCTGGTCTAATTGACTGTGGTCCATGTGGAACCATGGTTTAAATATGGCTACAGAGACCTGACAGGGTGGGGAGGCTGTTCAGGAAAAGATGGGCTAGGAAGAAGCCCAAATAAGTTTTCATACTCCAAAAATCTATTGTCCCATTCTGAAAATCACCATGCCCAGTGGAGCTTGTCCTGGGATCTTAAAGGGGTGGCCTTAACCCCATGTTTCATTTTTATGACCTCCCTTTGGATTTACTAGCTTTTCATCCAAATGGTCCAGTTTTTGCAGTGGGTGAAGTGAACTCATACTAGATGTAAATCACCTTTTGCTCACCTATTCTTCTCTCTCTGCCCCTTAACCACTCTGTACCAGACATCATTTCAGATGTAGGCTAGATGGCTCCTGGGGAAGTGGTGGCCAGAGAGGAGAAACAGCAAACTGAGAAAGAGCACTGGGGTGGGGGTGGGGTAGGCTCAGGGCAGTGTGTCCCAGAAACCTCGGGAGAAGCCTTATGGTTATGGCGAAGGATCTACAGGCCCTGCTCAGCTGAGCCCACAGCCCCTCTGGAGGTGCTGATGGAGCTTTGAGCCCTGGGTGCCATGATGCTCAGGCCAGGCAAGTTTCATATGGGGAATTCCTGCCTTATCTGGAAGTGGTATTTTTCTTGCTTTTAAGAGTTTAGTAATTTTTTTTGTGGTCTGTGTTCTATTAAGATATTATCCAATAGATGCCATAGTTCTAATCCCATTCTATAATAGGTGTCACATATTCAAGAGGTTTGTGGTACCTACTATGGGAAAATTTGGTCCTGCTTCTTTTATCTTCTCTCTCTCTCTATATATATATGTATTTCAACTACTGCACTTCCAAAGGATCTGCATATTTTTTCTGTCTTAAACTTTTCCAAAGCTTTTTTTCTTGGTATACTATGACCTTTTAGCTATCATGCTTTGGGCTGGACAACCTAGAAAAATAAAGTCAGAGTCTGAAGCTTGAGAGGCCCATGCAGTGTCATCTGCCTTCTTTAATCTTAGAAGGAAGTTGACTCATTAACTTCACTATCGCTTCAGAGCAGAAACCTCCTAGACTAAAAAAACTAGCTGTCTTTGAGTGATCACATTTAATATTGGAAGGTATTTATAGTTTCCTCCTTTCTCTTTGAGATGTGTAGTATTTTTTCAATGAATTGAAGTTTCATTAGCTAATCATAGCCTGTCATTTAGAATTACCTGTCTCAGTCTAGGGGAAATTAGGTACCTGCACACAAGTATTAGTTAGCTTGTTCTCTCATGATTAGTTTAATATCTATTATTTTTAGTATAATTTCTACATATAAAATGAAATCAAAGAGAATATAATGGTGAATTTATCCAAAATGACATACATTATCCTATATTTTAGAGGTGCTCACAAAATTTAAAAAATCTCTTCTATTTTATAAAATAATTTTCTTTTTCTTCTACCTTATTCATTTTTTTTTTAATTTCAGATTAATGTGAGGGTACAATTAAGTTACAATGTTTATATTCATTAGGTAGAGTCCCTGTTGTAGTTGTGTTCCACACCCAGGAGCTGTGCTGTGTAGCCTTACATTGTGCCCATTAAGTGGGAGCATACCTGTCCCCCTCCATACTTCTTGTTCCCCCTCCCCCACATTGAATTGAATTGAATTTTTCTCTTATGAGGACATGTATTAAATTATCCACTGGCTTCATATTAGTATCTAGTACATTGGATACTTGCTTCTCCATTCTTGTGATACTTTACTAAGAGGAAAGTGTTTTAACTCCATCCAGGTTAATACAAAAGATGTAAAGTCTCTATCTTTTTTTATGAATAGTATTCCATGATGTACATATATCACAGTTCATTAATCTATTCCTGGGTTGATGGGCATTTAGGTTGTTTCCACATCTTATCAATTGTAAATTGAGCTGCAATAAACAATCTAGTGCAAAGATCTTTATGATAAAAGGATTTTTTTTTTCCTAGTAGTGGGATTGCAAGGTGAAATGGGAGGTCTAATTTGAGTTATTTGAGGATTCTCCATCTTCTTTCCAGAGAAAGAAGAGAGGTTGTATTAGTTTGTAGTCGGGCGGCGCCTGTGGCTCAAGGAGTAGGGTGCCGGTCCCATATGCCGGAGGTGGTGGGTTCAAACCCAGCCCCGGCCAGAAAAAAAAAAAAAAAAAAAAAGAAGTATTAGTTTGTATTCCTACCAAGAGTATAAAAGTGTTCCCTTCTCTCCACATCCACACCAGCATCTGCAGCTTTGAGACTTTGTGATGTGGGCAAAAATATGGAATGCTTCATGAATTTGTGTGTCATTCCTGTGCAGGGGCCATGCTAATCTTCTCTGTATCATTCCAATTTTAGTGTATGCACTGCCAACATGAACACATTCCTAAACCAGTTTTCAAGCTTGTGAAAGCTCATCTGATGTAGATGAAGAAACAGTTTCCAGGCTTAGCAGGTGTGTGGATTTTCCTCTCTCTGTGATGTAGGTGCAGCAAGGGTAGATAGATAGTGGAGTTGACATAACACAATTGAGTACCCAGCTCTGCTATGAACTTGAGTAATTGGTTTAAGCATTCTATTTTGTTTGTGAAATGGCAGTTAATAATAGTACTGATCTCACAGAGTGGCTGTGAATGTTACATGAAATGATGTATTTAAGACACTTAGAATGGCTTCTATTGCCCATCTCACAGAGTTCCTGTGAATGAAAAAATACATGCACAGCACTTAGGCCCAATGGCTGACGCATGATTTTTGTAGACAGCCACATAGTATGAACTATTATTATTCTATCCATTTTTTTTTATAAACCATATGGTTAAATCTCCATAACTTTATTTACCATACAATGAATACATCAATACATTTTTTTTCACTGGGCAGGAGCCAAAGATAAAAAAGTGTGGAGAACAAAGTATGAACATTTCCCTTTGTCCTCTACCCCCATCAAACTCAACAAATTGTCAACCTTTGGTTTATGGAGATTTTGTCCCCCCATAATCACCATCAGTCCCTCCATACTATTCTTTGATAGTGACATTTTCTGTTTTTTAATTTATGCAAAGTTCCAAGCAAACACAGCTTAGTGCTTGATCTATCACTTACAATCTCTGAGCTCTGTATCCACTTCCTATGGTTGTATTTACAGCAAATATACACCTCTCTGTGTGGGAGTTTCAGGGTCATAGTATACGCATTGTTTCTTTACTAGTACTTTTCATCTTGAAGTTATTTCCAGGTCAAAATGTGTAAGTCTGCCTTAAACATTTCTTCAACAACAACTATATCACATCTATGGTACAAATAGGACATGATTCATTAATTATTATTATTATTTTTGTGACAGAGTCTCACTTTGCCACCCTGAATAGAGTGCCATGGTGTCATAGCTCACAGCAACCTCCAACTCTTGGGCCCAAGCGATTTTCTTGCCTCAGCCTCCTGAATAACTGGGATTATAGGCACCCACCACGATGTCCAATTAGTTTTTAGAGACGGGGTCTCACCCTTGCTCAGGCTGGTCTCGAACCTGTGAGCTCAGGCAATCCCCCCACCTCGGCCTCCCAGAGTGCTGGGATTACAGGTGTGAACCACCGCTAATGGACATTTTTATTTGCAATTTTTAATTCTTATACATATTTCGAAAAACCATCCTTCATTCTTGGTATAGTTTCTGAACTCATGGAGCTATTTTATGAAATAAATTTGTATCTGAAAGTGGAGTCTCAGTGTCAGGGCACATGCACATCCACTGTTTTGAAGCAACAGCTAAAATTCCATTTAGGAAAAGTTTCATGAAATGTGTCTCACCAACTTAAGCTACCACTAAGTGTAAGAATCCCATTTATTAGATTCACACCAATACTTGAAATATTATCAATCATAAATATTTTTTGCCAATTGGAGAAGCAAAGAATAAAAATATCATTTTATTGTTCAATTTGCGTTCTTAATTACCAGTGAGGTTCATTCAGTTTTGTCACATTTTAGAAGTTTTCAGCCATGACCTCTTTGAGTACCTCTTTAGTCCTTCCTTCTTTCTCCTTCCATTGAAGGTTCCAATAACAGGGACATTTGATATTTTGTTCTAGTTTCATAAGTCCTTGAGGTTCTTTTCATTTTGTAAATCTATTTTCTCTGTTCTTGGTGTTCGGTTTTTGCTGTTCACTGTTCAAGCTAATTGATTCTTTCCCTGTCCCATCTATTCTCCTGTGGAGCCGACCATTGTCTATTTTGGCTTTTGTATTTTTTGGTTCTAAAAGTTTCATCTGATTCTTCTTCATCTCTTCTGTACTTCTGCTGCATCTGATTCTTCTTCATCTCCTCTGTACTTCTGCTGAGACTTTCTAAGTCATTGCTGACAGAAACCTGGAGGATTTTGACCTTGTGTTATGGAATCCTGGTCTTATCCATGTCTGCTGTTTTCCTTGGCTTCCTCTGACACCGCCCTGTGACTGCCAGGTGTGGGGAGAAGTCCAGGTTCCTGATGGGACCACTGTTGACACTGGAGGTTGGGGGGGCGCCCTGAGAGAGGGTGGCGGTGTCTTCCAGTCCCCTCGTGGTACCCACTAATGGCCCCAGGTACCTCCCGGCTCCCTACTCATTCTCCTCTGATATCACCCCGGTGAGGGGGGTAGGGTGAGCTGCTTCATCACAGCCTGGAAAGGACAGTAGTCTGGGTTCCCCTTGGGGTTTGCTGATGGGGAGACAGCCTTTTTTGCCATTTTGGCTGCAATAGAGTGGTGGTGTCTTGGCAGGCTGCACCTTTCCTGGTCCTTTGGTTAGAGACGATGGCTTCTTCTTCTCCTTCTTCTTTTTCCTCTTCCTCCATTCCTTCCTTTTCTCCTCCTCTTCTTCTTCTTCACAAAGTCTCACTATGTCACCCTATGTAGAGTGCTGTAATGTCATAGCTCACAGCAACCTCAAACTCGGGCTGAAGCAATTCTCTTGCCTCAGCCTCCCAAGTAGCTGGGACTACAGGTGCCTGCCACAAGGCCTGGCTACTTTTTATTGTTGTTGTTGCAGGTGTCCTTGTTTTTAGCTGCCCAGACCGGGTTTGAGCCTGCCAGCCTCAGTGCATGTGGCTGATGCTGTAACCACTGTGCTAAGGGGGCTGAGCATTCTTTTTTTTTTCTTCTGCACCTGTTATTGTGTGTATGTTTCTGGCCTCTTCACCACCCAGTTTATAATGTAGAAGACAAAGAAGAACCCCCATGGGATTTGTGGCTGTGCTGTTCCTCAGGTCCTGGGGTCTCTAGCTGGTCTGCCCTTTTCTCTCCACTTTTCAAAGTCTTATGTTTGCTTCACATGTAATTTCCAGGAAAGAAAGAAAAAGTAACACAGAGACATAGAGGCAGAGATAGGGAGGGGCTATGGGGTCTGCTAATGAGGAAGAGATGGTGAGGGCACTGTGTTTCCAGGCGAGTTAATATCCTGACCAGAAAAGAGGCAGAGCCACAGGGATGTGGGCAGAGTCTTACCTCTCCCCTCTGCATTTCACTCTCCGTGAGCCAGAGAGTATCACACTGCGTGCTCCTTACATGGGGGTGTGGGGGCGGGGCAGGCGCTGGCAGCATGGCCCTTACAAGCACTGCTAGAGCGCATCTCCTGGGGGAGGTACGACAACAGAATGAGTGGTTATTTGAAAATGTCTCTGCCTATGCGTCCCAGCCATGCTCTTGTATCTTCCTTTAAAATTCATGGGAGAAGTTTGTGGAATTCATACATTCACAATACTTGTTGATCACCAACTGTACATTCATATGTGTAGATTACCGAGAAAGGTGTGTTGTGTGTGCGCAGTTGTGTTTGTGCCACATGTGCGTGCCCATGTGTATGGATATAAACACACACACAGGCCTCACTGTGCTGTGATGAGGACAGAAAGGTTCACAAAGTGCACATGTGACGCTCATCTGTGGACCTGACAATCTGAAACAGGGACGGACATTAATGAAATGACCATATTGATGAAAATGTTAGTTCATCAGGTATTAATGATTGCTGTTAAGATGAAGTATTGGTGCTGGCAGCATCACAGGCTGTCTGGGAAATCTTTCCTGAGGCAGCAAAGTATGAAATCCAAGGATGATGATGTGGTGACCCGGTGAAGAAACAGGTGGGCGTGATGGAGGTGGAGACAGCTTTCCACCAAGAGGCAGCTAACGGCACCTGCCACTGTAAAGGACTGACAGGCCAGTGCCAGAGTGGCCATGGATAGCTTTGTTTCTTTCTCCGTGTGTGCTTGGAGCTTACCCAGGCCTTTTGCAAATGTTAGGCCTGTACGGCCAGCTTCTCGATGACAGAGAGTTACAGTTAAGCCACATAATTATGGTACTGGGTTTAGTTTTAGTTTTAAGTTTTCAGACTAAAGGGGAAAAGTTATGGGATGTCAAATATGATAAAATATCCAACTTTAGACAATTATGTCAGCCATGTCTGATAAACCATAGATGTCCATTCATTTGACCACTACTAACTGAGCCCCTCATCTGATAATGGAAATACACCCAAATGCGGGCATTTCTCTTAACTAATGCTCAGGTAGCTGGGAGAGAGATCTGCAGATAAACACGTCATCTGTCAGAATGAGATCTTAGCCAAACTGAGAAGATGGTAGGATGAATTTGTGTATTTTTCTGGGCTCTGATCTCTCTTGTTGTAAAAGAGTAACTACCAAACTGATCAACTCCTGAGAGATGTTTGTTAGTTCATACAAAAAGTGACAGATGTCAATGACTAGCATGAGAGATGAAGATGGATGCTCTGCTTGGTGGTTAGTCTGTGGTTCTTATTATTTTAATTATTTTGCATGGATGTATTCTGTCTCTCTGAGTAGACTATAAATTCCTTGAGGATAAGGACTGTGTCTTATGTGTAATTCTAGCAAGAGCTAGAATTATGCTTTGCAGAACGTAAATGCTCTGATATATTTTTTTGACAGGCAAGATAAAGCAGGTTCGGGAAACTTGTCATGTGAATAGTTCTTGAAGGAACAGAAAGATTTATGCAAATGAATATCTACTGGTAGATAGGAGATTGGGACTGCGTATCTTAATACGCCTATAAACGTTCACAGAAATTCTGTATTTTGTTAGTTCTTTTCCATTGCTGCTGGCCAGGCTCACTAAATTATAGCCTGGCTTTCTTTTTAAAGTTCAAGGGAGTGTGGTGCCTGTGGCTCAAAGGAGTAGGGAGCCGCCCCCATACACCGGAGGTGGCCAGTTCAAACCCCGCCCTGGCCAAAAACTGCAAAAAAAAAAAAAAAGTTCAAGGGAGTGAAACTTCTTTTGAATGGCCTTTTCTTTAACCTGTTTTCTTTTATTTAACCTTTTTAAAAATTATTCTTCTTTAGGTGGACTTTTCACAATACATGGGAAGAGATTTGGGAGCCATTCAGACTTTAGGAACATTTGAAAAATAAATTTGAAAGGCAAACAAACAATAAATGTAACCCCAGTTGTTCAGAATCTTGTTTATTATTTATCAAATTATATGTGGTTGGGCTACCTCTTCTAAATGTATTATATCATTAATCTTCACAACAACCTTATGAGGTAGCTTTCTTTATTATGCTTCTTTCTTTCTTTTTTCTTTTTTTTAGGTAAATAATCAGAAATCCAGAGAAGGTAAATAACTTACCCACAGGGTGCTGGTGGCATTTGTTGTTTTTTTTTTGAGACAGAGTCTCACTATGTTGCCCTCAATAAAGTGCCCTTGCATCACAACTCACAGCAACCTCAAACTCTTGGGCTTAAGCGATGCTCTTGCCTCAGTCTCCCCAGTAGCTGTGACTACAGGTGCCCACCACAATGTCCGGCTATTTTTTGTTGCCATTGCCACTGTTGTTTAGCTGGCCTGGGCCAGGTTTGAACCCACCACCCTTGGTGTATGTGGCTGGTGCCATAACCACTGTGCTATGGGCGCTGAGCCAAGGGGGCATTTTTTTAAAAACTATAATGACTGACCCCATGGCCCTGCCTCTGACCTCTGTTGTGTTATATCTACTGTATTTGTCCTGAAATGACACCAGGCACAGGGACTGCACTCGAGAGTGCGACGTGATTCTCTCCCTGTGGAGGCCGTTGTTGACCACAGAGCTAAGTCACAGCCTGTCCATGGCTCAGCTGCGGAGTCGCATTTTCTGGCCTCAGCTTCTAGCTCGACCATGTAGTGGCTGAATGATTTTTGACAAATTTCTCAGTCTTTCTTACATGTACAACAAGGATAATGATATTTCCTACCTGAGGAGAAGGAAACGCGAGAATACACGTGAAGCATCTGGAGTGGCAGGTGATGTGTTCAGTAATGTTGGGGCTGCTCCTACTATCCTTGTCTTTGCTACTGCGGTTGGCTGAGACTGCCCACTGTCATAACCGCTGTAGGGACAAGACTAGATCCAGGGTCTCAGTGGGGCTCTTTACCATTCCCAAACCGTGGGAGGCTGAAGGAGACTAATTTGGGAGTTTTTGTGGTGCTTCACTGCCAACACTCCAAAAAAGTAGCTTTTCTTCCAAGATATAGTGCCTCATAAGCTTAGAGTATCTCCTTCTTCCTGGACAACAATTAATATCCCATTGTGGCTGGGGTTTAGAGTAATTCACATGTTCTCATTAGGCAGAGACAACTATTTTGTTCCTACAGTTTACTTTTAGAGTTTAGTAGGAAGTAAAATAACGTTGAAGTTGTAGCCAGATCCTCCCATTTTGAGGCAAATCTACTACTTTGAAGAATGATATTCTTACATTGGTCCTGACATCAATTATTTGGGCAAGGCTTTTCATTTCCCTGAGCCTCAGTTTCTTTCTGTGCATAAAAAGAGAATTGGGTCATATAATTTCCAAGACTACTTTTATTTCTGAAATTCATTCAGCATATAATTCTGTGATTTAGTTGCTGTGTCAATTTATACAGGCCAGATTTTCCTGAGACTACACAAAACCTGTATTCTCCTCTGCCATATACACATGTGTTTATTAAAGGTTTTTAGGGGTTTTCAGAGCAGATTGGCCTGCCAGGAAGTGTATTAGCATGGTTGTACTTTTCTTGGGGTCCTCCTGCCATGCCTCCTCAGTCCCCTCCCTCTAGTCCCTGGAGTGATTAGATTCCAATCACTAATTACAACTACTTCTAACCACTTATAGGAGCCCTCCCCAGCAGCCCATTTGAAACGTACAGGCAGACAGATTTTCTTTCACCTCTCCCCTTAAGTTTTTGCTTTCTCATTTACCCATGTTTATATGTAGATATCTCATATCTCACGGAGTAATGGTTCTTTTTTTTTTTTTTTTTTTAATGGGACAGGCTTCTACTCTCTCACCCAGTGCAGTGGTGTAATCACAGCTCAATGTAACCTTGAATTCTTGGGCTTAGGTGATCCTTTTACCTCAACCTCCTGAGTAGCTGAGAGAACAGGTGCATGCCACCATGCTTGGCAAATTTTTCTTATTTTTGGTAGAGACTAGGTCTTACTATGTTGCCCAGGCTGGTCTCAAATTCCTGGCCTTAAGTGACCCTTCTACCTTGGACTCCCAAAGGGCTGGGATTCCAGGCCCAAGCCACTGTGTCTGGCATTTAGCAGCATGGTGGTTTTCTAAAGCTGCCCAAACCAATTACCACAAGTTTCGTGGCTAAAATAACACAAACTTTCTACCTTAAATTCTCTAAGTTTGAAGTCTATAACCTGATTATGGAGCTAAAATTAAGCTGCCTTTTCCAGCTACCAGAGACTGTGGCCTTTCTTCACCCATGGCTCCCTTCATCCATCCTCAAAGACTGAAATGGTGGGTGAGGCTTTATATTGCATCAGTCTGACGATGCCTCCATCATCACACCTCCTCTGGCTCTTTCACACCCCTTTTCTACTTATAAGAACTCTTGTGATTCCATGGGGTCCACCTGGATAATCCATAACTTGCTTATTTCAAGGTCATCTGGTTAACAATCCTAATACCATCCACAACTTTAATTCTATCAGCAATCCTGGTTCTCTTTCACCATGAAACACAAAATATTCACAGGTTCAGGGGATCAGGAGATGAACATACGTGGGGAGCATTACTTTGCCTACCACAGAAAGGTAGAGACATCATCTCACACGGGAGCTGTCACGTCTGGACTTCAGACACAGCATTATTGACACCTTATGCTTCCTCACAGGATAAAATAGTGAGGAGTTCTGAAGGGACCACCAGCGGCATGGGCTGAGAGTTGCTGAATATTCTAGGTTGATGATGTCAGGTTTGAAGGCCTTCTTCATACACCCTATTGTTCACACAAGTTGAACAGATTTTCAAGAAGAAGGAAATTCCTGAGGTGGACAATCCAAGATGGTGGCCAAGTAACAGCTTCCCTGCAACAGGGCACAGTGAGTCGGGGGAGATAAGACTCCAGGCATCTCTGGCTGGTGGGATCTGCCTATAATCATCCCTTTGAGGATAGAGGGAGTCAGCAAGGGACTTCTGGACCCCAAGAGGAGGACAAAAACAGTGGAAAACTGGCAAGTGGTTGTGTGTGTTGGATCAACCTAATCCCGCCAGCAGCAGGATTCAGAAAAAACCTTGAATAGCCAAAACATTACTCAGAAATAAAAACACAGCAGGAGGAATCACACTACCAGACCTGAGACTGTACTATAAATCGATAGTGATAAAAACAGCATGGTATTGGCACAAAAAAACAGAGAAGTAGATGTCTGAAACAGAATAGAGAACCAAGAGATGAATCCAGCTACTTACCGTTATTTGATCTTTGACAAGCCAATTAACAACATTCAGTGGGGAAAAGATTTCCTATTAACAAATGGTGCTGGGTGAACTGGCTGGCAACCTGTAGAAGACTGAAACTGGACCCACACTTTTCACCATTAACTAAGATAGACTCTCACTGGATAAAAGATTTAAACTTAAGACATGAAATTATAAAAATACTTGAAGAAAGTGCAGGGAAAACACTTGAAGGAATCAGCCTGGGTGAATATTTTATGAGGAGGACTCCCCAGGCGACTGAAGCAGTATCAAAAATACACTACTGGGACCTGATCAAACTATAAAGCTTCTGCACAGCCAAGAACATAGTAAGTAAAGCAAGCAGACAGCCCTCAGAATGGGAGAAAATATTTGCAGGTTAAACCTCCAATAAAGTTCTAATAACCAGAATCCACAGAAAACTCAAATGTATTAGCAAGAAAAGAACACGTGATCCCATCTCAGGGTGGGCAAGAGACTTGAAGAGAAACTTTTCTAAAGAAGACAGATGCATGATCTACAAACACATGAAAAAAAACTCGTCATCCTTAATCATCAGAGAAATGCAAATCAAAACTACTTTGAGATATCACCTAACCACAGTAAGAGTAGCTCACATAACAAAATCCCCAGAGATGTTGGCGTGGATGTGGAGAAAAGGGCACATTTGTACACTGCTGGTGGGAATGCACACTAATACGTTCCTTCTGGAAGGATCTTTGGAGAATACTTAGAGACCTAAAAATAGACCTGCCATTCGATCCTATAATACCTTTACTAGGTTTATACCCAGAAGACCAAAAATCACAATATAACAAAGACATCTGTACCAGAATATTTATTGCAGCCCAATTCATAATTGTTAAGTCATGGAAGAAGCCCAAGTGCCCATCGACCCACGAATGGACTAGCAAATTGTGGTACATGTATCCCATGGAATATTATGCAGCCTTAGAGAAAGACGGAGACTTTACCTCTTTCATGTTTACATGGATGGAGCTGGAACATATTCTTCTTAGCAAAGTATCTCAGGAATGGAAGAAAAAGTATCCAATGTACTCAGCCCTACTATGAAGCTAAATTATAGCTTTCACATGAAGGCTATAACCCAACTATAGCACAAGACTATGAGGAAAGGGCCAAGGAAGGGGAAGGGAGGGTGGAGGTTAGGGTGGAGGGAGGATAATGGGTGGGGCCATACCTATGGTGCATCTTAGAATGGGTACAGGCAAAACTTACTAAAGGCAGAATACAAATGTCTACATACAATAACTAAGAAAATGCCATGAAGGCTACGTTGAACAGTTTGATGAGAATACTTCAGATTGTATATGAAACCAGCACATTGTACCCCTGGATTGCACTAATGTACACAGCTATGATTTAACAGTTAAAAAAAGAAAAAAAAAACCAGGGGAAAAAAAAAAAGAAGGAAATTTCTTGCTTTCTACTCATGCGTTCCCTCCTAGAATACAAAGCTTATTTCAGCAGTTTCTCTTTTTCATGGATGTATAGATTGCAGATTTCTTGTTAAGGAGTTCAGAACACATTTATTTTCGTGTCTTTGGACTGATTCAGGTTGTCATTCAGTTTCCTCCTCGCTGCTGCTGAGTACAGAGCACGAAATCTGAAGGCCCAAATTATTAGCTACAGAACTAAACATTGGTGCTGGGAAAATGTCATAGCATGAATTCTTGGAGCCATTCATTGTTCCTGACTAGGCCTGAGCTTACAGAAATAGCCAGACCCTGATTTCCAGGCACTCCCCTCTGAAGGACCACCACATAGGAGCCAACATCTTTGGTCCACTTGTCAATGACAAGTCTTCCGGAAAGAGTAAAGTCCTTACTTGCTGAGAAACAGCTGGGCGAGCCCCTTGCATGTCATTTTCTTTTCTTCTTTAAGACGTTAAACTATTTGTTGACTAATGAAAAGAGATGGGCTGAATTCTAACTCTGAATCCTAATTCTACCAAGTCTGAATTCTGATTGTACCAATCATTTACTAAGCTCCGTGATGTTGGGAAAATTACTTAATGGAGTCAGAGGCTCCATTCCCTTTTCCTTAAAATAGAGATAATATCATTTTCCTCATATGTTTGGCATCAGGATTAAATGAAATAACATACTAAAAATTCCTAGTCTGGTGCCTCACACATGCCAGATGTTTGGTAAAGAATATCCTTGTTGTGCGTCTAATATCTGGCCCACCCAGACAGGGAGTGTGGCTAAGAGAGAATTGTTATGAGGATTATTTTTCTGATTGGCTCTATCTTGTATGAGAAACTTTTTCAAGGTGATCTTTTCCTATTGGAAAGATAATGTCTTTTCATTATAGAGTGTTCGAAAAATTCCAAAAATTTAGCAGGTCAATAAAGTGGCATGTATTCCCCCTGCCCCTCAGACATGGGCACGGTGACATCTCTGCTGTATTTCCAGCTCTCACTGTTATGCTCCCACAGTCTTAGCTAGAGATTTTCACAGCTGTAAGCAACATAAACCCCAGCGAGCTTAATCAAATGGACAACATTTTTTTAAAGGGTATTAATGAAATTCAAGAACATCAAGAAGGATGGAACTAGTAACTGAAAAGATGGCAATAACTTATTCTCTTCATTTCTCCAAAGTAGAATGTTTTCTTGCCTTTGCTCCCTTTTGGTGTTTTCTGCTCTTTTTATTTATTTTTTTAAATATGCGACGTCTGTCCTAGGACATGTTCCTCCTCTTGAGGACGGGCTTCCTCAGCTTTGGACGCACACATGGCGACTCCAGTTCGGGCTTTCAGTCATCTTTGATAAGTTTCAGAAAAGGCTGAGCCACCGCATCAAAGAACCTGCAAAAAATAGTGATTTCAAAAGAAGTTTATTTTTGTCTCCCTTCAGGTTGATGAGACAGGTCTGTGCCACGAGGTTATTCTGGGATCTAGGTTTCCTTCATGAATTTATTTTTATTTTTTTGAGAAAGTCTCACTCCATGCCCTGGGTAGACTGCTGTGGTGTCACAGCTTGCAGCAACCTCAAACTTTTGGGTTCAGTTGATCCTCTTGCTTTAGCCTCCCAGTAGCTGGGACTGCAGGTGCCCCCCACAATGCCTGGCTAGTTTTCCTATTTTTATTAGAGACAGGGTCTCCCTCTTGCTCAGGCTGGTCTTGGAACTCCTGAGCTCAAGCAACTCCTGCCTCAGCCTCCTGGAGTACTAGGATTACAGGTGTGAGCCACCACACCCTGCCAATTTTTTTGTTTAGCTCTGCATTTTTATCCTGTTTTCCTGGTTGAAGCTGGTTCGTAGGCATGTCCAAATTATTAATACAACTGATGGGAGGAGGTGGAGAAAGCTAATTCAGGAGAAAGGGCTTATCTTTAGCAGATAATCCAGAAGTTGGGTGCCTTACTTACAATCCTTAGTCCTTTGACTGAAAGTAAACTATATAACCACTGACACCTGCAACAGGCTGGGAAATGTTCAACCCAGCTGTCCTTCTGTGTCTAGTGGCTGCCCTTTCATTACAGACAAAGGGAACTGGTGATAACGAGCAGCCTTTGGTATGATGTCCTGCCCCTCCTAAGAGAGAACTCTACAGAAGGATTATTTTTCTGATGTGCCCTCTCTTATATGAGAAACTTTTTCTTTTTTTTTTTTTTTTTTTTTGTAGAGACAGAGTCTCACTTTATGGCCCTCGGGTAGAGTGCCGTGGCGTCACACAGCTCACAGCAACCTCTAACTCCTGGGCTTAAGCGATTCTCTTGCCTCAGCCTCCCGAGTAGCTGGGACTACAGGCGCCCGCCACAACGCCCGGCTATTTTTTGGTTGCAGTTTGGCCGGGGCCAGGTTTGAACCCGCCACCCTCGGTATATGGGGCCGGCGCCCTGCTCACTGAGCCACAGGCGCCGCCCGGGAAACTTTTTCAATATCATCTTTTTCTTATTAGAAACATAATGTCATTTCATTACAGGATGCTTGAGAAATTAAAAAAAATTAAAAGGTAAATAAAATGGCGCGTGGCCCTCCGAGTGGAGACACAGGCACTTTTGGCATTTTGGCATATTTCTTGCTCTCATTCTTGGCGTCTCTCTCTCTCTCTCTCTCTCTCTCTCTCAGCTTTCATAGCTATAAACACCATAAACTCAAACTAGCTTAATCAAAAATGGATAATTTATTTTAGTTGAAGAACCTACTACAGCCAATTCCAGACTCTCCTGATGGGGCTCATAGTCGGGTCTGGGGAAGGTGTCTACAGCAGTGTAGTCAGTTCTTGCCTTGGGAGGCAGGATCCTGGGGACGGTAGCAACGTCATAGGATCATGGGGACGATAACAATGTCACAGGATCCTGGGGACGATAGCAACGTCACAGGATCACGGGGACGGTAGCAACGTCACAGGATCCTGGGGACGATAGCAACGTCACAGGATCCTTGGAGAAGACCAAGCAGGGGCAGAGTGTACAAAAGCACCCATCCATGTATGAACCTATCATACTGTTCTCAAGATCTGGACACAAAAATGCACACACAAATATTTATTTTGGGATTCTCCTCTTTTCTCTGTCTCTCTGTCTCTCTGTCCCTCTCACCACAGTCTATGTATTCTTATCTTTATTCCATCCACCCACCCACCCAGCCAACCATCCATCCATCTACCATGTGTTACATAATTCTTCAGAGAACATGGTTCTCCTTTCCCCCTGGGAACTAGATGTGTATCTAGTTCACATTTCTCAGCCTTTCGTACAGCTAGGAGTGGACACATGATTGTGTAATGGCTAAGAGAACATGAACTATAATTCTTGCACAATTCTCTATGTGTTTGCTCTCCTACCACCAACTAGCTGACTCCTCAAGGTGACCTTGGCATCCGTGTGCTGCATTAACCCGGGAACTTGAATAGTGTGGAGCAGAGCTCCTACCCTGCCGCTTGACACCAATTGAATTATAATATAAATTAGAAACAAATTTCCAAGGTAGCAGGTAGGGTTACCTTAATATAGTCACTATTTTCTGTCTTATGAGGTGCCCAATATCTTAGTTATGATTTCTGTCATTTAGAAGCTGGTATCTTTTGATAGTACCTCTCTTTCTGATTTCTCATTTCATTAAACCTTTGAAAATCATGCATCTCTCGACTCCTAGAGTGGCGCTCTCCTTCTTCATTCACATCAAATCAGGTGGAAGAGCGAATAGCCCTGTCCTTCATCCCAGTCATCTACATGGGCGTGGCCTATGCTGCTGAAGGTTCATACCTGGGTCACCAGGAAAGTTTTGAGACAGACCGTGTTATGGTCCGTCATTTCCCTTTCAACTTGCTCAGCTTGTCAGTGTTGTTGGGAGGGATCCATTTATTTTCCTCTGTGCAGATTCTGTTTCTTGATTTCTGTGTATCTCAAAACTTTCATAATGACCCACACGGTGATCTCAATGAATTAGATATTTAAGAGTCCATGTTCTTAGAAGTCTCTACGCCAGTCAGCACTGTGACTTGGCTTCCTGCCCCTTTGTCTCCCTTTGCCTATTTTTTTCCCACCCCAAACTCAGCCTTCTTTGTAGAGCAGTTTAGCCAGCGACTCTTTAGACTAACTCCTGCCTGTCTAGGTTATCCCTAGAGAGCCTGTTTGTCACAAAAAAATCAGTTACGTAGGCATCTCAATTTATTTTAACCTCTAATCTAGATGAAAAAAAAAAAAAAAAAACCTTGGCACCCTTGGTTAGTAAAAAGTGACCCTTTACAGCATCAATTTCTACATATAAAGCACAGCAAATTCCAGGTGGTAATCTCCCTTAGGGGAAAAAAATCAGAAGATATGGCAATAATGGTTGCACATTTTCAGGTGCAGCTGGCGTGGGCCTGGGCATTGGTTTTGTCCTGCAGATGGGCAGTGCTGCTCAGGCGTCCTGGACATCCCGCCACCAATTACCCTGTGTTGTCTCTTACCAGACTGTGTTGCCCATTTATATCACTTGCTGGACTCCTGTAAGCCCATGAGCCTGCTACCTCTCTTTCATCATGAAACAGTTTCCATCATGATAAAATCAAAGTGCTCAACTTTTAACATAACAAATATGCTGCTCCCCTAAATGATGCTAAATAGGAATATCACTCATTTTGCCATTTATCTGGTATGTAGATAAAATAGTAAGATATTAATGTAATTGCATCATAATTTAACTATTTCTCTAAAATTGTTAATTTGAGTTGTTTTCAAATCTTTGTGTATAGAAGTTTGTTTACTGACCACTTCCACAGACTAAATTTCTAGATGTAATATTACCCGGTAAATAGGTATGAAGAATTTATAACACCTCATACATTTCACTAAGTTGTTCCAAGAAAGGTATTATCAGTGGGGATTAGACTTTTGCCTGTAGTAGTTAGTAGGGTTACAAGTCAGTCTGGAATCAGAGCTCCTAGAATACCTGGGAAGGGTTCTTTAACTTTGAACTTTAATGTTGATTGAATTCATGGTATGAAATGAAAACTACATACAGTTTAGTATCTGGTTAACCTAAGGATAAACTATTATAATTTTGATTATATTATAGTTTATGATTCATCCTCGCTAAAAAATAAGTACAAACCTTAGTCAAATGTGGCTGACAGAACAGTTTTGGTTCCAGTTTTTCCTCCTGGGCTGTCCGAGTTCTGCTGGTTATTTTCTGTGTATTTCATAGTGTTCTTGTTCTGTATTAGAAGGTTACTTTCTCTGAACAGGACATTTCTTACTCTTTGCAGCAAATTTTTAGTTTCCTTCTGCTTTTTAAACTGTAAAGTCTACCCTAGTGTTGAAAAGAGACTGCTTTTCTCTTCTACCATGCTGAATATTTCTGCTCTGTTCCCCACTCCCTGAGCTATGTTCCCCTGTTTTTGAGGTCATCTTTAGAGTTTCCATGTTCTGTGGCTTGCCTGGTTATGGCAGTTTCATCTAGAGCTCTGGATATGGGCAGAAATACCAGATCAAATTGTGCGTGTAATGGCATAGTCACCATGATGGTTTCTGTGTCACACTGTTAAGTGCCCTTCTAGGCTGGAGCAGGTCATTTTAAATATTTAACTACTTCTTAAACATATTCATGCAGCCTACACTCATGAATGATGACCGTAAAGTTATGACATAATTTATTATAGCAAAACTCTTGTTCAGATGCAAAAAGAATCAAAGGAAAACTTTGCAGAGTTTCTCATCTCTTGAGGATTTCAGGAGTCTGCCTTAAAGGCAAGTGTGGGGTCCATGCTCTTGTAACATTGTTTTCCTTTCAATAATTACAAGATAAGACTTTACAGGAATAATAACAAAAATCAAAGTCACTGTTGAGTGCGACCAAGTGTGTTTTCTCCATGTTTCTAAAGGATTTACCTTAAGATGCATCATCTGAGCTCCATGTTTTGCTCGTCTAAATTCTGGTCTAGTTTAATGTAACCTCAGAGGCCCTTGAATCCCATTTAATTAGAACAGTAGTTGGTTAGCTAAAGTGGTTAAGTGAAGAAGGTGGTTATAACAGGAAATTGCTTTAAAAAGACATCTTTAAGATTTTACTTACCTCAAAAATATATAAATCTGTGTTCATTCACCAGTGTTTTCATTTCTCATGTGTGTCCCCCCGAGTGGAGCCCTGCTTCATCTTTCTTGCATCAACCAGGCCAATAATTCATTGTCTGTGAGTTCTGGTTTTGCTTCTGTAAGTGGAACAATAACTGAGAGACATGGGTGAAGCAATCCCAGTGCCGACACCATCTACATTTTTACGATTCCTTAAAAATATTTTAGGGCTGTCTCTCTCACACCTAATCTGACAGTGTATTTCTTAGTGACTCAACTTTACAAAATCTTTCTAGCATTCAATATGCTTTTCAAAGAAGCCACTTTTTTCTTTTTTTTTTGCATTTAAAGATCATTGATTTACATAACATTTTGTGAAATTATGTAATTACTTAATTACAAAAACAGGTTTAAGAGGCACAAACAGTGTTGGAAACAAACATAACTGACTCTTGTTAAGTACCCAGCTCACCTGGTGTGAAGAGGACTGAGGGGGACAGAGAGCAGTGTCCCTGCACCCAGCTCACCTGGCAGGAATAGGACTGAGGGGGACAGAGAGCAGTGTCCCTGCACCCAGCTCACCTGGCGGGAACAGGACTGAGGGGGATAGAGAGCAGTGTCCCCGCACCCAGCTCACCTGGTGTGAAGAGGACTGAGGGGGACAGAGAGCAGTGTCCCTGCATCCAGCTCACCTGGCGGGAACAGGACTGAGGGGGATAGAGAGCAGTGTCCCTGCATCCAGCTCACCTGGCAGGAACAGGACTGAGGGGGACAGAGAGCAGTGTCCCTGCACCCAGCTCACCTGGCAGGAACAGGACTGAGGGGGATAGAGAGCAGTGTCCCTGCACCCAGCTCACCTGGCAGGAATAGGACTGAGGGGGACAGAGAGCAGTGTCCCTGCACCCAGCTCACCTGGCGGGAACAGGACTGAGGGGGATAGAGAGCAGTGTCCCCGCACCCAGCTCACCTGGTGTGAAGAGGACTGAGAGGGACAGAGAGCAGTGTCCCTGCTTCCAGCTCACCTGGCAGGAACAGGACTGAGGGGGATAGAGAGCAGTGTCCCTGCATCCAGCTCACCTGGCAGGAACAGGACTGAGGGGGACAGAGAGCAGTGTCCCTGCACCCAGCTCACCTGGCAGGAGCAGGACTGAGGGGGATAGAGAGCAGTGTCCCTGCACCCAGCTCACCTGGTGTGAAGAGTACTGGGGGGGATAGAGAGCAGTGTCCCTGCATCCAGCTCACCTGGCAGGAACAGGACTGAGGGGGACAGAGAGCAGTGTCCCTGCACCCAGCTCACCTGGCAGGAACAGGACTGAGGGGATAGAGAGCAGTGTCCCTGCACCCAGCTCACCTGGCAGGAATAGGACCGAGGGGGGATGGAGAGCAGTGTCCCTGCACCCAGCTCACCTGGCAGGAACAGGACTGAGGGGGACAGAGAGCAGTGTCCCTGCACCCAGCTCACCTCGCAGGAACAGGACTGAGGGGGACAGAGAGCAGTGTTCCTGCACCCAGCTCACCTGGTGTGAAGAGGACTGAGGGGGACAGAGAGCAGTGTCCCTGCATCCAGCTCACCTGGCAGGAACAGGACTGAGGGGGACATAGAGCAGTGTCCATGCACCCAGCTCACCTGGCAGGAACAGGACTGAGGGGGACAGAGAGCAGTGTCCCTGCACCCAGCTCACTGGGCGGGAGCAGGACTGATGGGGACAGAGAGCTGTCTCCCCTGCAGGCTTGTTCTGGGCTCCGGGGACTCTCGGCTTGACAGAAATGCTTTGCACAAAGTGGGAGGCATTGGGTCATCTGGCAAGTTGGCCAAATGGGAGATGGATTAAGAGAGTTCTTCTTTACTTTGTAAGACCTTTATTAAATGTTTTATGGAGAAATTTAAATAGTACTTACTATGATGTCAGTTAAGGTGTGAATATTTTGCACAAACTCAAAACTTTTTCACTTGAGTTATTGGGAATTTTAACTTTTACTTTTTGGCACTCTCTAACACTTTTTTGGACCTAATTCTGGGCAATTTAAGTATCTGAGACTATTGGATATTTGAAGATGAGTCTTCCCATATGTTGATTTCTCACTTTGTCACCTCCTCTCTCCCCTCCATCTTATCCTCCACCGTTCAGACAATTCTCTGTTCTCAAACACAAACCCTGGCTTCGCTGGTGTCAGTAACTGAAATCCTTTCATAAGCTTCATTTCAAACAACTGCTTCTAACCATCACCACCCCGACTGTGAGGCTCCCTTCAGTGA
Source organism: Nycticebus coucang (assembly GCF_027406575.1). Lineage (NCBI taxonomy): Eukaryota > Metazoa > Chordata > Mammalia > Primates > Lorisidae > Nycticebus > Nycticebus coucang. The sequence goes on along the minus strand of NC_069800.1, from coordinate 97,053 downwards.
CCATGACTCTGGCAGTCCTTCCCCGGGACCCTCCACTTTCCCTCACTCCGCTATAGTACACATTCCTCTTCTTCTCCGGCTTGTATTCCACGGTCAATCATTTTCCCTCCCTTGCTTACACTCTCAACCCCCTGATGGCCTCCTCGCTTTGTAAGTTTTTGTATGGGAAAATTCTAACCTTTTATCAATCTAATTATCTTTCTTTGACTGTACCCATGTGGTCCTAGACAAATGCAGAAGCGTGTGGTCAGTCTTACTTTAACAAATCTCTGATAGCTGACCTCAGGTGGGGTTAAAGCAGCCTGACTTTCCGGAATCCCTCACTTTCCCTCTCTCCTGCCTGTTGCACTCTTCCTCCCTGTGCTCTGAATGCTCATCCCTTCTTCCATCTGCTCTTAGCTGACCTTGTTCCCTGCTCCTCTCAGAAGCAGCTCAAAGGCACTTTCCTCAGTTCCCAGGCAACACTGCTCACCCTCCAGCTTCAGTTCCAGGACACTTTGCCTTCTTTCCTCTTCCTGATTGGCCACTTTCTTCCCCATCAAGTTTTCCCTGCTGCTGGATCATTCTCTTCAGTAGATTTTTAAACACCATTTTTTGCTGCCATTGAATAAACCCCAACCCCCTTTATCTTGGTCTCTGCTCCTTCCCTAGCTTTTGCCCCACTTCTCTGCTCCTCTGCACATTGAGGGCTGTCACAGAGCAAGCCCGGCACACTGCCCTTCTGTCTCCCCGACTCTTGAACTCATTCCAATCGAGCTTTTACCCTGTTACCAACCAAAATGTAGTGACATCACCAGATCTGCACACTGAGGGACCTGATACTGATGTTTCAGTCTTTGCCTTCCTGCACCTGTCGCAACCCAGTTGGGTCCAGTGGACCACTTCCCTGTACTCCATTCCCTGAACCTCTAGGGACTGGCCCTGTGGAACCTTCTCTGATACCTTTGTCAGCTCCTATGAGGTTTCCTCTGCTGGTTCATCCTCATTTCTCCAAGCAACATCTTCACACTGAAGTATCTCAGGACTTGAATTTCATCTATTCTTTATCGACACTCACTTCCTTGAAGAACTTAACTAATCTTATGGCTTTAAATACCATCTAAACCTTTACATTTGTGTTTTAACCTAGATCTCCTTCTGGTACATGCAATTCCTATTCAATCTCCACTTTTAAGTCTAATGGGAAGTTCAAATTTAATATATCCAAGACTAATATCTTGATCTTCTCACCTAAAACTTGACTCTCCTGTACGATTCTCTATTTTAGTAAACATAATTTTATTTTTTAAGGTGCTCAGTATATCAGTTAGCTATTGCATTATTGTTATAATTGTTATAATGCAATAGCTAACTGATCACAGCAAGAATTAAAAGCTTAAAAGCTTAAAACAACAATGATTAATTATTAATTCACATGTCAAGATTGATTTGGATTTGGCTGGTCTGGCTGGGCCTGGTATGTTGTTATCTCTACTTTAGGCTTTGGAGGCAAGGCAGCCCTATTTCCCGCTGTAGGTCTGCTGGTCACCTGAGCAACTCTATAAAGATGTGTTTTTTATTTCCCTAGAACAAGCATATTGCTTGGTCAGGGCATATTGCTTTCATGCCGATGGAACAAGTGTAAAAGGGCAAGAAATAATATGACAGGGCTATTAAGTCTTAGGTTCATAAACGGCAGGCAGTCACCTCCATACTCATGTCATCGGCCAAAGTTAAGTGCATGGTTGAGCCCATAGTCAAGGAGTGGGAAAAGGGGTGCTGCCCACAGTGGGGCCATGGGAGGGTCAGGATGCTGGGTGACATGGAGAATTAAGGCCAGTCATTTGGCTGATCACACTTGGTCAAAATTCTTGCTGTTGTTGTTGATTCCTCTTTCTCACCCCTCCTTCCCCCCAAAATTCAATCAATAAATTCTGTTGACTTTATCTTCAAACATACATCCCAAATCTAGTCATTTCTCACCATATTCACTGCTACCACTCTGGGCCCAGTCATCATTATGTCTTATTTGGGTAACCATAATAGGCTTCTGTCCAGTCTCCTTGCTGTCAACTTTTTCTTTTCTTTTCTTTTCTCTTCTCTTCTCTTCTCTTCTCTTCTCTTCTCTTCTCTTCTCTTCTCTTCTCTTCTCTTCTCTTCTCTTCTCTTCTCTTCTCTTCTCTCTCTTTCTTTCTTTTAAATCACAGCTGTGTACATTAATGCAGTCATGGGGTACAATGTGCTGGTTTTACATACAATTTGAAATATTTATATCAAACTGGTTAAGATAGCCTTCACAGCATTTTCTTAGTTATTGTGTTAAGACATTTATATTCTACACTTAGTAAATTTAACATGTACCCTTGTAAAATAAACCGTAGGTGTGGTTCCACCAAGTACTCTCCTCCTCCCATCCTCCACCCTTCCCTCCTCTCCCTCTCCTCTTTCCTCTTCTTTTTGGGCTATAATTGGGTTATAGCTTTCATACGAAAGCTATACATTAATTTCATAGTAGGGCTGAGTACATTGGATACTTTTTCTTCCATTCTTGAGATACTTTGCTAAGAGGAATATGTTCCAGCTCCATCTATGTAAACATCAAAGAGGTAAAGTCTCCATCTTTTTTTTTTTTTTTTTGGCTTCTCAACAGCATATTTTAATTATAACCATTGCCTGGCACAGGGAAAACTAACAAATGTTTTTTTAAGCATCATTGCAACATTGTATTCCTGATAATTTGAGTAAACCAAACTATGAGTAAATGAATGATACATGCCTAAAAATTATCATGGTTTGAACTATCAGTGGCCACTGGACTTAAACTTTTAATCCAAGACCTTGATCTAGATTTTGACCTAGACCTAGACTGTGATCTTGACTGAGATTTGGATCTAGGTGGTTCTTTTTTCCTGGATTCCTTTTCATATCTTGAGCCTGACTTACAATGTGTTTTAGAATCTGTTTTAGAGGTGCCTCTAGTTTTGGTGTGAGATGCAGACCTAGAACATGATTTAGCTTTCATTTCTTTCTTGGGCTGGGACTTGGACCATGATCTTGAATTGGATTTAGACCTTGAAAAAGATCGATTTCAGTGTTTGCTACGCCGTGGTCTTCCAGATGGTCTACTGTTTCTAGGACTATAGGATTTTCTATAGTTGTAATCAAAAGACTGAATTCTTGATCTGCTTCTTTCATAACTTCAGCTTCTAGAACGTCTATGTCTGTCATAATCATCATAGCATGAAGAACTGTGCACATTTCTTCCTTCCTTGGTTTTCATCTGATTTGGTGTATTCCCACTTCCTGTGTATTTCAATCTGACATCCACAAATCCATGTTCTGTCCAAATTATGCAAAGCATCTTCAGCACCATGAACATCCTCAAATTGAACATAAGCAAATCCTCTTGGATGCCATGCGTAGAAATCAAGTGGAACATACATATCAACTATAGGACCATAATGACCAAATTCATGTCCTAAATCTTCAGACCTTTTCCTAAACATCTCCAACAGATTCAAAACCACTCACGTTAGCAACGACCAAAAATTAAGAAAAAGAAAAAAGGTAGCAAATACTTCGCCATATTCCTCCTCGATCCCGTTATTTCACCACAATTCTTTTTTTCAAACTGAAAAATATCTCTCTGGGCCAGGGGGCACACATCCTAAAGGTGAATTTCAAATCAATGGAGAGCCGGATGTTAGGTCACCAGAAATACAGTAGCCGGGGCTGGCTGCATGCACAGGAAGCTAGAAGGAAGTTCCTTCCCATCAAGTGCAGAGGGGGGAGGGCACCAAAACCCCTCCATGCACCTGCGCTTCCAGGGGCCGCCCAGCTAGTGCAGGGGCTCCACCCTTACTCCCACTCTGCGGCTAAGGCCAGTGGCCAGGCCTAGTCTTGCACTGAACCCGCCATCTTCACCGTTTCCATCTTTTTTTAAGGGTGTATAATATCGTGTACATATACCACAATTTATTAATCCATTCATGGGTCGATGGGCACTTGGGCTTCTTCCATGCCTTAGAAATTATGAATTGGTCTGCAATAAACATTCTGGTACAAATTTCTTTGTTATAGTGTGATTTTGGGTCTTCTGAATATATATCTAGTAGAAGAATTGTAGGATCGAATGGCAGGTCTATTTTTAAATTCCTAAAATATCTCCAAACATCTTTCCAAAAGGAAGGTATTAGTTTGCATTCCTACTAGCAGTGCAGAAGTATTCCCTTTTCTCCATATCCATGCCACCATCTCTGGTTTTGGGATTTTGTGATGTGGGCTAATCTTACTGGAGTTAGATGATATCTTCAAGTAGTTTTGATTTGCATTTCTCTGATGATTAAGGATGATGAGCATTTTTTCACATGTCTGTAGGCCATGCACCCGTCTTCTTCAGAGAAGTTTCTCTTCAAGTCCCTTTGCCCATCCTGAGATGGAATCACTTGTTCTTTTCTTGCTAATATGTTTGAGTTCTCTGTGGATTCTGGTTATTAAACCTTTGTCAGAGACATAACCTGCAAATATCTTCTCCCATTCTGAGGGCTGTCTGCTTGCTTTACTTATTGTGTTCTTGGCTGTGCAGAAGCTTTTTAGTTTGATCAGGTCCCAGTAATGTATTTTTGGTGTTGCTTCAATTGCCTGGGGGGTCCTCCTCCTAAAACACTCGTCTAGCCCAATTTCTTCAAGTGTTTTCCCTGCACTTTCTTCAAGTATTTTTATAGTTTCATGTCTTAAGTTTAAATTTTTAATCCAGTGAGAGTCTATCTTAGTTAATGGTGAAAGGTGTAGATCCAGTTTCAGTCTTCTACAGGTTGCCAGCCAGTTCACCGAGCACCATTTGTTAAATAGGGAATCTTCCCCACTGAATGTTTTTAATCGGCTTGTCAAAGATTAAATAATGGTAAGTAGCTGGATTCATCTCTTGGTTCTCTATTCTGTTCCAGACATCTACTTCTCTGTTTTTGTGCCAGTACCATGCTGTTTTGATCACTATTGATTTGTAGTATACTCTGATGTCTTCCTGGTTTGTTTTTATTTCTGAGTAATGTCTTGGGTATTTGAGTTTTTTTCTGATTCTATATAAAATGAAGTATTATTTTTTTGAGATCTTTAAAGTATGACAGTGGAGCTTTAATAGGGATTGCATTAAAATTATATATTGCTTTGGGTAGAATGGACATTTTAACAATGTTGATTCTTCCCAGCCATGAGCATGGTATGTTTTTCCATTTGTTAACATCTTCAGCTATTTCTTTTCTTAGCATTTCATAGTTCTCTTTATAGAGATTTTTCACATTCTTTGTTAGGTATACTCCCAAATATTTCATCTTCTTTGGCACTACTGTAAAAGGAATAGAGTCCTTGACTGTCTTTTCAGCTTGACAATTGTTGGTATATTATAAAGGCTACCAATTTATGAGTGTTGATTTTGTAACCTGAGATGCTACTGTATTCCTTGATCACTTCTTAGAGTTTTGTAGTAGAATCCCTGGTGTTTTCCAGATATATGATCATATCATCTGCGAAGAGTGAAAGTTTGATTTCCTCTGACCCTATATGGATATCCTTGATCGCCTTTTCTTCCCTAATTGCAATGGTTAAGACTTCCATTACAATGTTAAAAAGCAGTGGAGACAAGGGGAAACCTTGTTGGTTCCTGATCTGAGTGGAAATGGTTTCAATTTAACTCCATCCAATACAGTATTGGATGTGGGTTTGCTGTAGATGGCCTCTATCAGTTTAAGAAATGTCCCTTCTATCCCCATTTTCTAAAGGATGCTGGTTATTATTAAAAGCTTTTTCTGCATCAATTGAGAGAATCATATTGTCTTTGTTTTTTATTTTGTTTATGTGCTGAAGTATATTTATAGATTTACGTATATAGAACCAACCTTGAGACCCTGGAATAGAACCCACTTGGTCATGGACTATAATTTGTTTGATGTGTTGCTGGATTCTTTTTGGTAGGATCTTGTTGAATATTTTTGCATTTATATTCATTGGTGATATTGGTCCATAATTTTCTTTTCTTGTTTAGTCTTTTCCTGGTTTGGGGCTAAAGGTGATGTTTGTGTCATAGAATGTGTTGGGTGGTATTCCTTCTTTTTCTATATTTTGGAAAAGGTTAAGTAATATAGGTACTAGTTCCTCTGTAAAGTCTTGGTAGAATTCTGATTGGGTAGTATTCCTTCTTTTTCTATATTTTGGAAAAGGTTAAGTAATATAGGTACTAGTTCCTCTGTAAAGGTTTGATAGAATTCTGATGTGAACCCATCTGGTCCCAAGCTTTTCTTTTTAGGGAGATTTTGTATAGTTGATGCTATTTCAGAAATTGATATAGGCCTGTTCAACATTTCCTCTTCATTCTGGCTAAGTCTAGGAAGTGGTGTGCTTCCAAGTATTAGTCAATTTCCTTCAAATTTTCATATTTCTGAGAATAAAATTTCTTGTAATATTCATTGAGGATTTTTTTTAATTTCTAAGGAGTCTGTTGTTATTTTGTCTTTACCATTTCTGATTCCTGGTTAGGTTAACCAAAGTTTTATCTATTTTATTGACCTTTTAAAAAAACCAACTTTTTGATTTATTGATCTGTTGTATAATCCATTTGTTTTCAATTTCATTTAATTCTGCTCTAATTTTGGTTATTTCTTTTCTTCTGCTCAATTTGGGATTGGAATGTTCTTCCTTTTTCAGTTGCTTGAGATGTCCCATTAAGTTGTTAACTTCCTCTCTTTCTGTTCTCTTGAGGAAGGCTTGCATTACTGTAAATTTCCTTCTTAGGACTGCCTTTGTGGTATCCAGAGGTTCTGATAATTTGTGTCTTCATATAGTTTTATTCCAAAAATTTGGTAATTTCCTTCTTAATCTTGTCTATGACCCAGCTATTATTCAGCATAAGGTTATTTAGTTTCCATGTTTTTGTATGAGTATGCAGATTCCTGTTGTTACTGAGTTCAACCCTTATTTCAAGATGGTCCAAGAAGATGCAAGGAATAATTTCTGTTCTTTTAAATTTGTGGAGGTTAGACTTGTGACCTAAGATGTGATCAATTTTGGAGGACAGTCTATGGGCTGATAACTTTTTCTTTTCTTGATGGCATTTATTGACAAGATAACCAGAGAGGTCCTATCAAGATATGCCATTATTTTTTAATCCTTCTAAAAGATTTTGATCATAGATTAAACCCCCCAAATTCTCCCTCCTTTCCTCCTCCCTCCCTTAGAAGAGTCAGAGTCTTGCTATGTTGCCCAGGCTGGTCTCCAACTCCTGGACTCAAGTGTGATCCTTCAGCCTCACATAGTGCCAGGATTCTAGGTGTGAGCTACCACACCCAGAAAAGGTCAAGATTCTTACAATGGCCTAAAAGAATGTATCAGCTTTTGATCCCACCCCCTTACTTCTATGATTTCATCTTTATTTTCTTCTGTCTGGTTTTGCTCCAGGCATACTGCACTTCTTGATATTTTTTAAGACGTCAATCACACCCCTGCCTCAGGATCTTTGTACTTGCTATCCCTTCCACCTGAAATGCTTGTGCTCCAGACACCCTGTCTTGTTCTCTAACTTCCTCAAGTCTCTGTAAAAAACACTACTTTCTCAGTGTGGCCTGAACTATTCAGTTTGCTCCTTTTCACTCAGCCTCAAATCTTGCTACCCTCGCACTCCCCGTTCTCCTTTCTTGCCTTGTTTTTTTCATAATACTTGTCATCATGTAACTCATGCTTTATATGTTTGTTTGCTTATCTATTTATTTATTGGCTTTATTTATTAGAATATAAACTCGATTTTTATAACTTCTAGCAGAGCTTTTGTTCCTGTTCAGCTGTCTAAAATAATGTTTGGCGTATAGTAGATCCTTAGTAGATCCATCTTTGATAAATGAATGAATGAATTTTCCTGTTTCATAAGTATTTAGTTTATAATGAGCAGAAAGATTATTTCTTTGCTTATTTGTGAAACATTACCAGTACACGTCTAATGATGTTTAACTTTTGAATTACTGTTTGTTATTTATACTTTCCTATAGTCAGCTATGGGTTTTGCCAATTTTTTTTATAATTTGGATGTTGGTAAATTATTCTTAAAATAATACAAATAAGCTTTAATTTTTTTTCTAGTTTTTGTTTAATCTATAATCTTTACTCTGGGTAGCATGACATCTTTATGATTTCTGTCTTTTCTTTCATAAAATGACTGGTTTTGCAAATTTCAGCAAAAATTGCCTCAGTACTGGAAATAAATAAGTTTAATTCTCCTTTAGGTTTCAGGATGATTAAAATTGAGAGTAGGTGAGTTGTTTTTTTCATATGTTATTTCTTCAGATTGATAATTTTATTTTCAAGCTATTTTATTTTTCTAAGCCCTCCTTTTCCCTCCTCCACCCAGGGCAAGGTAAATCGCTTTACCTTGCAGAAATGTGCTGGCAGCATCCTGTAAAATCTTTGAGGAAGCTTATCCATTGTCATTAACTTTGGAAGATTCATGGAGCTCTAAAAGACATAAAAAGTCAGTGCTTGGAAGCTGGTGATTATTATTATTATTTTTTAACTTTTCTTTCCTTTCATATATGCGAGGGGTGGGTGGGCATATTGCCTTAGTTTTAATGATAGTGTTTGTTACATAATCAGAGATAGTCATTCTTCCCGAGCTCTAACAGGGGTAGTAACTGCTCACCCCCTGAAATGGAGGCTAGTCTGCAGTAAGAATTACGTGTGTCTGGATTATAGGAATTCCTTTGCTTGTCCTAGCTTCTATCCATAAGTTTAGTTTCCTTTGTATATTTTATAAAGTTCCTTTCATTTCTTTTACTTTATGAAAGGCTATTGAAGTAGAGGTTTAAAGGAAATAAATATATTGCTGCAATTCTCTGCAACCATTATGTCCCCTTCTATAAGTCAGGCTGAAGACAATTATCAACAAAATGTGTGGAATTATTATTTGCCACTGACACACCACTTATCACACACGTTTGTAAAGGCACAGGGGATATGTTGGATTAGGTTTTCCAGGTCTTTATAAACAGCTCTGCTGATCTTTTTTTTCATTCAAATTTAAATGTTTCTAAATTCATATTTAAACTGTAATTTGAACAGAAAACAATTCCTCCTTATCCTGCTTCATGCTGTACATCCCAAAGGAAGATTTCTTTTTCTTTTTTTTTTTTTCTAGCAATGCATCATTTTGGTTTTCCCTGCTGAAATGATCAAAATAGTTCTCTTTACATAAAAAAATGGCACTTAAATGGTGTCATTTTTAATGGCTGGCATATGTTAAGAAAAACTTATTCTGGCTCAGGGCCTGTATCTCAGCGGCTAGGGTGCCAGTCACATACACTAGAACTGGTGGGGTTGAATCCAGCCTGGACCTGCCAAACAACAATAACAACAACAACAACAGCAACAACAGCTGAGCGTTGTGGCAGGTGCCTGTAGTCCCAGCTACTTGGGAGGCTGAGGCAAAAAAATCACTTAAGCCCAAGAGTTTGAGGTTGTTGTGAGCTGTGACACCACAGCTGGCACTCTACTGAGGGTGACAAAGTGAGACTCTGTCTCCCCCCCACAAAAAAAAAAAGAAAAGAAAAACATATTCAGTATTTGATCTCTCTTCTAAAATAAAAGCAATAGATTGGTGACTCTGAGGAAAAAAAGAAAGAAACAGCCACCCCAGCATTCTCCTACAAAAGCCTTTCCTTTTGTCTCTGTGATCTCCTGACATTTTCTTTGGGATCCAGCGATCCTTTGTCTTTACCTCTTGCAGAAAAGAAATAGGAAGCTCTGCCTTAAAGAAACAAGCAGGAAGAAAAACGAAGGGACACACCATCATGGACAGGCTTTGCAGAAATTTCCAAAGTTAATATCTCCCTAAGGAAGGGTGGTAAGCAGTTATTCGCTTTGGAAGGTCAAAGTCTTATTTTTAGTCATTTAAAATGGGAATGTTAATAAGAACACAATTAAACAGTCTACAGCCCATGTGAGAATCATCAACGTTATGAACAAGAGAAGGCATCTAAATGATAAACATAATTGCTGAAATCGGGTTGTAGGGAAAAAAGGCGATTAGACCTAGCATATGCAGTGGGGTTTTAATCAGGTCTTTCCTTATTTTTTATAATACTCCTCTCCCACCCTTCCACCCCCACCTAAGTATCAAGTACAATATGGTTTTCCTCTTGGGTCTAGAGGGAAGGAGATATATATGGTGCTTCACAGACAAAGGAGTGAATGTCCTCTTTCCCTCTCCACTTGCCGCCTTTGACAGTCTCTTGGCTCGGCCACTCCTGTTGGTTTCGCTCCTGACTGGAGCCACATCCACATGCCAGGAGGTGGGGGGCATTTTCTCTGCGTGAGGGCGCACTGGGATTTAAAGAGAGGGGTGTGATGAGAATTTCTCTGTCTCAGTGGAATGCTAAAACAAAGGACTGCTTGGACCTCAGCACACCTTCTTTTTTTAAATTTTAAAGCACTGGAATAATGCTACATCATAGAAAGAGGTTTTTAAGTTTCTGCTTTTGAAGCTTGCAAGGAAAACATTCAGTTAATCAACAGCTATTCATTGGTGCTGATTTTGTTCTCATGTTCAGAGTCTTCACATCTGCTGTCGTATGGCTACACCAGGATTTTGAAGGCCCAAGGAACTTCTCACCCCGCAGCATTTAGACTTTGCTTGTCTGGAGGCAAGAGGCCCCACTAGGGCTGGAGAGCCAGAAGAGCAACCGGCTATAATCTTCTGTGTGCAGAGTGGCCTCTGGAGTCCCTTCACCTGGCTGTGAGTCCTAGTTTTCTCGCTTTCAAGCAGAGACCTTAGTGAGTTGCCTAACCTCCCCAAGCCTCAGTTTCCTCCTCTGTGATACCGGGGCAGCCACCATATCTCCCTTACAAGGTTGAGGTAAACTGTTTAGAGCAGTGTCTGACACATTGTAGCTCATGAGTTGGGAGTGGAGGAGGCTGAGAATCAGAATGATTATACTTTGCATTTAATGTGAGATGTGACTGAACTGTACAAAATTAAAGTGACTCATTAAAAAGTGCCACAGCAGCAGTGAGTTTCCTTCCACCCCAACACTTAGGTGTAAGAGATTTCTTTTATAGGCACACCTCATTTCATGGCACTTCACTTTATTACATTTCCCAGATACTGCATTTTGTACGATTCGAAACTTTGTAGCAATCCAGCATGCACGTTTTGGTAATTTGTTCAGTATCTCAAACTTTTTCATTATTATGTCTGTTATGATGGCTGGAAAAATCTTTGATGTTACTTTTGTAATCTTTTGTGGGCACCACAAATCAAATCTATATAAGACAGTGTTAATCAATGTTGTGTGTTCTGTTGGCTCCACTGACTGACGATTACCCCATCTCTGTCCCTGTTGTTGGACCTCCCCATTCCCTGAGACTTAACAAAATTGAAAGGAGGCCAGTTAATAACCCTACCATGGCTTCTAAGGGTTTAAATCCCTCACCTTAAATAAAAAAACTGGAAACTTTGATTCAACTGTATAAAAGCAATTCATGGAACCAAAACATTTGTAACCTGTAATATTCTGAAATTTAAAAATATCTGGAAATGATTAAGCTTAGAGAGGAAGAAATGTCAAAAGCCAGAATGGGGTGAAAGCTTCCTGCACCAAACAGCCAAGTGTCCCTCCAGTGACCACACAAGTGATATGAACATGAACCTGCCTTGCTGATATGGAAAAAGTTTGAGTGGTCTGGACAGAAAATCAAACAAGCTACAACATTCCCTTAAAACCAGACCTGATCCAGAGAAAGACCCTAATGATGCCCTTCAATTCCATGAAGGCTGAAAGAGGTGAGGAAGCTGGAGAATAAATAAAAATCAGAAGCTCGCAGATGTTCATGAGGTTGAAGGAAAGAAGCCATCTTCATGCATGAGGTGCGGGGGGCAGCAGGTGCTGACGCAGAAGCTGGGTGAGTTATCTGGAAGGTCTGGCTGAGGTCACAGAAGGAGGTGTAGACAGAATAGTTTCCTATTGGAAGAAGACACATATTTTTATCTCACCATCTTGATTCAACAACAGTTTCAGAATCTAGACCATGGGAATTAATTTTCTCTGGAGTTCCTATGACACCTCTTTCACACTTCTAAGAGTCATCTTCTCAGTCACTCACTGAAATCAGCGAGTCACGTTAAATGGCAGCTGCTACAGTTCTAGTGGGATTTGGACTGTCTTACCGACCAGGTATGTTTCTTCATTGGCAAACGTACCACAGCTCCTCCCACAACAAAGATCTGAAATGACGGAGACGCCACGCAGGGCGCACAGCACGTGTCCTGGGGGTGCGGACGCAGAGGTCACACTAACGGAGACACCATGCAGGACGCGGACGCATGAGGTCACGCTGACAGAGATGCCACGCAGGACGCAGACGCACGAGGTCACACTGACGAAGATGCCACGCTGGGCGCACAGCGCTGGCCCTGGGGGCGCAGACGCAGGTTGTCACATCGAGTCAGTTATGTTGGTCTCAGTTTTAAAAGAGGGTTTTGGGGGGCGGCGCCTGTGGCTCAGTGAGTGGGGCGCCGGCCCCATATGCCGAGGGTGGCGGGTTCAAACCCAGCCCCGGCCAAACTGCAACAAAAAAATAGCCGGGCGTTGTGGCGGGCGCCTGTAGTCCCAGCTGCTCGGGAGGCTGAGGCAAGAGAATCGCGTAAGCCCAAGAGTTAGAGGTTGCTGTGAGCTGTGTGACGCCACAGCACTCTACCGGAGGGAGGTACAGTGAGACTCTGTCTCTACAAAAAAAAAAAATAATAATAAAATAAAAAGAGGGTTTTGGTTTCATAGACTTGAAATAAGCCAATAACATTTACTTCTGTAAAAATACCTTGGAACAGATTTAGAAAAGTGCTGTGAACCAGGATTTAGTCATTCATGACCCTTGGAATCTTTGCCTGACATTTAAGAAATTACAGATAGACTGTCGCTCCCTGTTGTAGGCCCATTAATCTCTTCTTTTTCTCTTTTCGTCTGTTTCTTATAATTTCTGTCCCTTTTATTCTCATTACTTGATCTCTTTATTTTCTTTGTCTTATTTCCCTGTAATTTCCCTAACTTTCTATCACAGAATAGTTATTTTCCAGCCCTATCAGGGAGAGTCAGGACGAGACAGTTAATTTCTACTCGAATGTATTTTCCTTTCTTTAATCTGAGGAGATGCTTTATTTTCTCATTAAGAGAGTATTACATATGTATAATATAATATACTGTCTGTTACCCTTTTATTTTTTGTTATCTGCGAGTATGCAAACGATAATATAGGGAAGCAACATAATCTCAGTAAATATCACTCCTAGAGTTCTCATCAGAGAAAATAGGTCAATTTTCTCTATGCCAGTACTTATGTTTCTAAACTGATAGTTCCTTGGATCTTTTTATGTCCAAGTTGTAGTACTGAGGTCAGGACTTTATGAAAGTCCAGAGATTTTGTTTCCATTGATAAACTGTATAAAAAAGATGTCCCATTCCCTTTCCATTTCTGTAGCGGAATTCTTTGGAAGTGGTTAGTGTTAGTTACCATTTTCCCCCTCCTGCCCCCTGCTCCCCACCTCTCCAATGCAATAGACGCACAGACACACATACATACATATTGTGTGAGTGTGTCAGCTAAGTTCAGAGCCCCAAATCAAAATAATGTTCTCCAATTCAATTCAACAAACTACAAAGATGACAAATACAGTTCCTTTCCTCTTGAACAATGTTCAGCAAACTACAGCATGCCAGATACAGCTCACTACCTATAAATAAAGTTTTATTGGAACACTGCCATGTTCATGTGTTTCCATATTGTCTGTGGCTGCTTTTCAGCTACAATGACAGGGTTGTAAAGTTTTGGCAAGTCTAAAAACCTAAAATATTTACTACATGGTCCTTTATAGAAAATGTTTACTGACTCCAGCTGTAGAAACTTCCACTTAGTGTGGGGAGTGGAGTGGAGAGTAATGGGCAAGGCAACACAGGTGGCATTTGCTCACCTTTGTTATATGTTACAATGGACGAGGAGGCAGGATGTTTTGTGTTTCCATTGTAAGTATATCCTGCTTACACTTCTTTTATAGAACTTGAAAGTAGGCAATTGCAGTTATTATTTTTGAAAAGCTGTCTCCCTTACCATTCAACTATGTTTATTCAGCAAACACTTACTGAGGACCCACTTTGTTCCGGGCATTGCTCTAGGCCGGGAAGACTCAGTAGTAACAGTGACACAATATGGTTTCACTCTCTCCACAGGTTCTGAAGTCTAGATTAGGTGTTGCAAATTCTAATATTTTACAGGGACCAGGCTGCTTGAGTGAAGCAGCTTGGGTGTGAGACACAGATTCACTTTCTTTGACTATTAAAGAAAATATTTTTCTTTTCTTTTTTTTATTTTGCTTTCAATCTTCTTACTTTGAAGTTTTTCTTCATTTTCTTTCTTTCTTTCTTTATTTTTTATTGAGACAGAGTCTCACTTTGTGGCGTCATAGCTCACAGCAACCTCCACCTCCTAGGCTTAAGCAATTCTCTTGCTTCAGCCTCCCAAGTAGCTGAGACTACAGGTGCCTGCCAGAAGGCCTGGCTTTTTTTTTTTTTTTTTTTTTTTGGTAGAGACGGGGTCTCAACTCTGGCTCATGCTAGTCTTGAAGCTCTGAGTTTAGGACAATCCTAGGGTGCTAGGATTACAGGTGTGAGCCACCATGCCCGGCTGTAGAAATAATTTTCACTTCTTCAGTTCATGTGCTTTCTTCTTTTCTTGAAACGAGCTACTTTTAGATTATTATTCACCCTTCCGTTTCTGATAAAGACATCTTACATGAGGAAAACATCAATGTATGATAATGAAGGAGGGCTGACATTTGGCTTCAGCATCAGGGAGGTAATAAGGAATGGTGGGGACTGTGACATACTAGAAACTAGTAAATTCTCCAAAGGGAACACCAGCTATTCAAATCCAGGGCCTTATCAGCTACAGAAATGTCATATCCTCCTCCTTTCCCCTCCTCCCCCTTCATCATCTTCACCTCCTTCTCCTTTTTTCATCTTCTTCTTTTGAGGGGAGAGAGAGAAGCTGGGCAGCTGATTTGGATTTTATGTGAACTTTTAATTTTTAAATATTGGATCAATTGAAAAAATACTGTGCAGACAGAACTCTATTTATGTGTCTGTCAAATTTTATTTATAGTCTATGAATATTTTTACTTTATGTATGAGAACTATGTAAGATATAACTACCTTGGTTTAAAAATACCAACATTCTCAAAGATTCCTTTGTTGTGTGTTATTATTATTACTATTTTCCAAACAAAAATAATGTTCATATAAAAGTAACATATCTGAGGTCCTGAAAAATCTCTTCCTATTTCCCCAGGAAAATACTACTGAAAATATAAGACTTTTGTGAGCATTTAAAGAGGCAATACATTTGAACATTTTACATATATATGTGTGCATATATATATATATATATATATGTTTTTTTTTTTAGAGATAGAGTCTCACTTTGTTACTCTAGGTTGAGTGCTATGGTGACAAAGCTCACAGCAACTTCAAACTCCTGGACTCAAGTGATTCTCTCCTCTCAGTCTCCTGAGTAGCTGGGACTACAGATGCCTGCTATAGCACCTGGCTAGTTTTTCTAGTTTTAGTAGAGATGGGGAGGGGGGGTCTCATTCTTGTTCAGGTTGGTCTCAAACTCCTGAGCTGAAGGGATCCACCTGCCTGGGGTTACAGGTGTGAACCACTATACCCAGCCTGTGTAAAAACTTTTTTGTAAGTGATAAAGCATTGTATAGATAGTAGTTTATAAACTGATAAAAAGAGATTCCACATTATCTGCAAGAGCTTGGGAAAGATAGGTTTATTTGTTTTCTTGCCAGATACAGACTTTGATGTGGGTCTCTGAAGAAGACTGGGGCTGTCTGAGCAAAGACCAGAACATTATTTTCTAAATTATTTCTGAGAAACGCATGTGAGTACTGGTGTTTGGGAAATGCTGCCATAGAGAAGTAACTCTAGAGTTCATTTAGGGAACTGTGTCTAACTGTGTAATTAAAATACAGTTGAGTCTACTGAACACTTGTTTGAAGAATTAGGAAACTGAAAAATTTCCTGGGCCTGCAGGGTAAGGCTGGAGAATTTGGACTTTATTTTGTAGGAAATAGGCATTATTAGAGGTTTTGAGCTGCCAAGAGATGTATTTATCTTTGAATTTAAGTAAACTCTTTTAACAGTGGTAGGTATGATGAATAACTTTAGGTAAGTGACCAGATGCTGGGAAGCAAGTTCGTCCAACTGAGAAAACACCCGAGGAGCACCAATGAAGGGTCAGGTTGGAAGAAGTTTTCCATACTCTTTCTCCTGTCTTTGATAAAGTTGGATTTTAATAAAGAGGTATTTGGTTCTGGGTTCTTCACTCCAGAGAATCCAGAGAACTTTTCCACCATGGAATTTGATCCTTCTGCCGCCCATAGTAGTTTAGAGAGAGAAATGGAAGCACTGGACAGAATGATACATGTTAGTTTTTTATTTAGAAAAACTTAACTACGTGAAGATAAACCCATTTTGACAATAGCGTCTGATGTTTCAATGTTCATAAAATTGGAGGCATTGGATTTATGTACCGGCTCTGTGAGCTGGGAAGTTCTTAACCTCCCTTCTGTTCTTTTTTTTAAGTGGCAGGAATTAGTCTTCACTTCACTTGCCTGTTCTAGAATATTACCCACGTTAGCGACTCATATGACTTTCTATCTGATCATCATTTCTGGGTTGCTTAGGGGGATTGTTTTAGTTGTATATGTTTTTAGTTTCTTTTCCTGGAGAATCGTATATCTAACATACAGTAAATTGCCTGCTTGGAAAGCTATTTTTTAAGGCCTGCTGGGTACAGACTACTTGGATAAGGAACAGTCTAGAGACTTTCTCTATCACCTGGGTCAATAGAACTCTCTATCACCTGAGTGGGTCAGTGTGACTTTGGCTTGTAAGTAGACATCTCAGGAGACCTCTAGAACAAAAAAATCCTAAGCAGATGGAGAGAAAGAGTTAATGCAGATGGGTTCACATTAGTGTCATTCATGATCTCCAGTAATTTGTGCTGGTCAGCTAACTACTAGCTAATCACCAACACACCACACTTCAGACGATTACTTATTAGGTGGCGTAAATGTCCCTTCAAAGACATTCTTGCTATTTCATATAAGAGGCAATGCATTAGCTCTGGACATCTGCCATTTATCATTTCTATCTAGTGGAACTGTTCTTCTATATAACATACTAGATTTTAGTGCTGGGAAAATTTCACTATCAAATAACATCTTGTTTCTTTAGTCAAAAAAATTGTTAGGAGTGATGTTAAAATTTACATATTACTTTTTGACACAAACTGTTTAAAATTTATTTTTAAGGCACCAAGTAAATACATATCTAGACCAGGAAATATGTACATCGTGACACGTTATTTTAAAACAGACTCAATTTTTATCGTCCAGAGTCTGATAGTTCAAATTCTGGAGACGGATACACCTGGATTCTGTCTTTGTTCAGTCTCCTCCTAGACATGACATGAATACATTACTCAAATCTCCACGAGCTTCAATTCCTCAGGTCAAAATGAGGATAATAATAGCTACTTTATAGAGTGATTCTGAGGATTAAATAGACAGTGCTTAGAAAACACTTAGCAGCATGCACAGAATCAGGTAAGCCCTCCTAAATTGTAGCTATAATTATTATGGAATCAGATCCTTCCAAAAATTAATCTATTCCTTGTTTTTAACTTTGACATATAATTTTGGAGTAAATTCTTTCAGACATTACTTGTGTGGTTCACTCATTTATCTACTCATGCGCGTATTCAGCGTCGGTCGGTGCCTGCGTGTGCCAGACTCTGGGCATTGGAGATGACGAGATTAAGAAGAAGGACAAGGCCTTTATCCTATGGCTCTGACATTCTAATATCAACCAAAAATGAAATAAAACAAATGATAAAATAATAAAATAATTTGAAATGGTGATATGAAGAAAGTAAAGACAGACTATTGTAGTGGAGGCTAATTGGGAGGGGCAGATAGACTGGCTGGGTCAGAGAAGATCTATTTCATTTAGGACTTAAATCCAAAACAGCTGACACCACAAGGATCTCTGGGAAGAATGTTCTAACTGAAGAGACCAGTAGGTGCTGAGGCCCTGAGGTGGGACAGAAAGAGACCTTGTGTAGCTGGGACAGAGTGAGTGAAGGGGAAGAGGGTTAGCAGGGAGGACCGAAAGGCCATGTGAGGAAGGCCTTGTAAAGGGTTTGGGGATAATTTTAAGATAATAAGAAGCCTTTGGAGAATTTTAAACAGAAGGGAGGCATGTTCTGATTTTTATTATGTAACCTTTTGGGGTTCTGTTTCTTATATGTAAAAAGTGGACAATAATGACAGTTACATGATAGGATATTGGGGCATCAAATGAAGTATCGTGGGCAAGGCACAGAAGTGCATAACCACAGAATAAAGAGCAGCTATTGCTGTTTCTATGTGTCACTGTAGCTGCTGTGGCCTCCAAAATTCCATACAGTGAATTCCCAGGATGATTGCATTTGGAGACAGGACGTTCAGCAGGTAATTAAGGCCCTAATCTGATAAACCTGATGCCTTATAAAGAAGAGGAAGTGACACCAGAGCTATCTTTCTGCCACTAAGGACACAATGAGGGGCTGGGCGCAGTGGCTCATGCCTGTAATCCCAGCACTCTGGGAGGCCGAGGTCGGTGGATTGCCTGAGCTTACAGGTTCAAGATCAGCCTGAGCCAGAGGGAGACCTCATCTCTAAAAATAGCTGGGTATTGTGGTGGGCGCCTGTAGTCCCAGCTACTTGGGAGGCTGAGGCAAGAGAATCGCTGGAGCCCAAGAGTTTGAGGTTGCTGTGAGCTGTGATGCCACAGCACTCTAGGGCAACAAAGTGAGACTCTGTCTCAAAAAAAAAAAAAAGGACACAATGAGAAGGCTTGCTGTTGGTTACATAGGTAGATTTGGTTTGTGATAAAACATTGAGTTATGATTTATGTTTTGTGCACTTTTGTGTAATGTGTTTTAACTCCATAAAATGCAAATTAATGGAAGAAAAAATAGATAAAAAATAGGCTAAAACATAGACTAAATATAGAAGAGATTAAGATGGTTCATCTCAAATGCATAAGGAGCATATACTGACTGATTACTGTCAGTATAAACCAGCAACATAATATTCTTGTGTTAATTTCAGTGACCCTGTTCATGCTAGTCCCAGGTTTAGGCTGATAATCCAGGACCCCCTAAGTGGGCTGCACTCAGCTGGGCAGGAGAGAGCAGGCCTGGGCTTTCACACAGGGAGCACCGGGAGGCAGGTCGGCAGGGGGGCAGCTGGTATCCAGGAGGCCTGGCAGTGGTCTGTAGACAGATGTCCTGGCTGTGAGTTGGGGCTTTCAAATTGGCAGCAGGCAGGCGGTGAGCGTCCAAGCAGGCAGGTGGTTGGGGCAGAGAGGACGTATAGCAGGTAGTTCTGATCAGGCCACAGCAATAGGGCTCAGAGACTGGTCTCTACATCATGAGAAGAATGGAGAAAAAAGATGGAATTAAAGTCCTAGAGTAAGGGGGTGAAGGCAAGAAATCAGGCAGTGATTCCATTCTTAAAAGGGGGGTACAATGTGGAGGTTTGGTCACAAGAGTCTCAGAGCCTGGAGCTATTTTGAGCCTACAGGTGGGAGTTAAGTGTTCGCAGCTGCGCTGCTTGGCGGCTAGGCGGTCTACAATTTATAGTATCTAGGAAAATATAGTAGAAACATGAAATGTCAGTGCCAGGAAGAGACCTTAAAGCTCATTTAATTTAACTTCTTAATTTTATAGGAAAGGAGAGTGGTATTGAATGCATATAACCTGTATCAGGCGTCCTCAAACTTTTTAAAGAGGGGGCCAATTCGTTGTCCTTCAGACTGTTGGAGGGCCGAACTATAGTTAAAAAAAACAACAAGAAACTATGAACAAATTCCTATGCAGACTGAACATATCTTATTTTGAAGTAAAAAACAAAACGGGAAGAAATACAATTCATACCGCTTCATGTGGCCTGCAGTTTGAAGATGCCTGACCTATATGAAGCACTGTTGATTACTTTTTATAATCATCTGATTCTCATAATCCCCATCAATGAAATATTTTTATTTTGCAGAAGAATCAGAAAAATGACATAAGTTCCTCTATGTCACACAACAGTCAGTGCGTTTGCTCAGGTCTGTGGTGTCCTCAGGCCTATGCTCTTCATTAAACTCCATGTGATGGTGAAGTTGGGTTTGTAGTTCACCCTGCTTAACTCCTAGGCTCCTCCTATTTCTAACACAACAGAAATGATTAATTCTATTTACATGAAATGACTGAAAAGGAAAAGATGTAAGATTTCAGTCTCTCTCGTAATTTCACTTGAGCTAAAAAGAGGAGTTGACTGTAATTTATAGGGGAAGCACTGGGTTTCTGTATTTGAAGGTTGTTGGAAGTCAGACTTGTGCTTAAAAGGACCTTAAACACAGAGAATGGTTAAGTGGATCACGTTGTATTTTCCAGTTCCAATTGAATTTTTTTATGAATAGCTTTGGTTCAGGAAAACCAGAGTATGCTAAAGTATAAAAAATAAAAACTAGGGGAACAAAATCGAGTAGGAAACTTCCAGCCAACTTTTGTGAAGCTTTCTGGTGAGAGGTGAGCTGATGGAGTGGAGAGAGGATAATGACAGCCTTGCAGCCTGCTATCAGAGCCCGGCGAGCCCTGTGGCAGGAGTGGGGAAGACAATTGGGGCTCTCTGCTGGGACGGAGGAGGAGAAATTTCCAGAGCCACCTGAAAAGCTAAATAATTATAGAGAGTTGCCTGAAATTTAGCCAGAAGCACAGCACGGACAAGTCACCTTTATTCATTTGGTCTGAATTGCAGACAAAAGCTTTTATCTACTTACCTTATAGAAACATAAAAATACATGTAATTTTTGTTGTATGATTCCTCCAACTATTTCACAAAGAATATCTAAAGACAATGGATTGTCATAATCATTTGTTGCTATTTTTTGTCTAGGGAGATTTCAAAAGATGCTACAAATGGAGCAGGTGGGTCATGGATAATAAGATCCCCACCCTCCAGGAGCCTGAAGTGTGGGAAGCAGACCGTCTTGTCTTCCAGCACCTACTGTAGATGTGCAAATGACCACGTATCACTATGGACGTGACATACAGAGCAGATGTTCTGGTACTTGTTACCATGTTATCATGTTAAGCACTTTCATGTTCACTGAATGGGTTGCTTGTTCTGTCTGTACCACTTGCTGTGTGCTATGCTCCTGTCCCCCTTCCCAGCTGTGTTTATTCTGTGTTCCAAGTCTGGAATTTCCACATTCACTGAGACGCTGTTCTATTCTCAAGGCGTTTTCTAATCTTGACTTTTCTTTGATTTTGTTAGATTTCCCTGATTTCTTTTCTTTCTTAAATTATTATTGCAGTTATCTGCAGAATATAATATAGCTGTTAATTATTTTCTGGTTGATTCATGCATCCTATTCCAGCCTCTGCAGGAACCTTATTTTGTACATTAATTTTTAGCATCCCACCGTGCCAAGCACAGTTCCAGGCACATCAGATTCTTCACAAATGTTCATTTGGTCCTCCTGACTGACTCCTTCCCTTCCTCCATTCTGGCATTGATTTATCAAGATGAAAAGTAAAAACATTTTTGTTATGGAAGTTTTCCTCTTCTATGTAATGCCAAGTATTCAAATGTCCTTAAACATCTGGGAATTTGGAAGAAATCTGTTTGGCCCATTATTGAAACACACGTAGACATTGTCTTTCCATCCAGTGTTGGGGCAAGTTTCATAAACAAGCAAAATGTCCCAGGGGTAAGAAACATGTGGCTCTCTTGGGTTAGATTTTATTTAAAAAGGTATAACCCTTTTACATAGAAAATATTTGTGATTATGACATGAAAAAGCGACTGTGAACACTTGATAAAGAATTACTGATGGAGGAGGGGATAGGAGATTGTGGAAGAGGCCATAGTTTCCGTTAAGATGAGTAAATTCTGGGGATCCGCTGTTCAGCGTGGTGACCATCATTAATAATGAAGCGCTAGAAACTTCAGAACTGGTAGGAGAGGAAATCTTAAGTGTTCCCACTTACGGAAAGATGTGCTTGTGAAATGAAGGGCATGGTAATCGGCTCGATTTAATCATTTCATGATGTATACGTATATCAAACCTTCACATCGTACACCAGAAATATATGCAGTTTATTTGTCAATATACCTGAAGAAAGCTGGGGGAAAGGACCATTGATACCCAGACGAGGGTCTGGAGACAAGATGGAGTGGTAGGGGCTGTGGTTATTACTCCACACATGAACATGTAGGTCAGGGTAGGCAGATTTCTCAAATTTTCAAAAAAAATTTCCATTTTTAGTGTATAGCTTTTCAAATATGGACAATAAATTAAGAATCTTTCGAAATATCTTGGAGGGGAAATAAAACATGTCTGTGGGTCAGATTCTGTTCACATGCCCCAGTCTTTATAAGATCTTGGTGAGAAATTTGGATGTTCGTATGAGTGCAACGGGAAATCATTGAAAAGTCTTAGTAGGAGGGACATAATCTAATTCACATTTCTGAAAGAATCTACTCGCTACTGTGTGGATAGTGGCTTCTAGGAGAGCAAGAAGCAGCAAAAACAATGAGGACATCACTGCCGTGGCCCCAGTGAGGGATGAAGGGCCTTGGAATGTGGAGGTGATAATATATGATGTAGATGAATCAGAGTTGCGTTTTGGAGTTAAAATCAATAAGGAAAGGGCAGAATCAGGATGTCGTGCAGAGTTGGGGGTGAAGCAGTAGGCAGACGGTGGTGCCATCTATGAGGTGATGAAGAGAGGGGAGGGATACATTTCAGGTAAAATTTTGGGCAAGTTCTTTGTTTAATTTCTTTTTTTTTTTTTTTTTTTTGTAGAGACAGAGTTTCAGTTTATCGCCCTCGGTAGAGTGCCGTGGCATCACACAGCTCACAGCAACCTCCAACTCCTGGGCTTAAGCGATTCTCCTGCCTCAGCCTCCCGAGTAGCTGGGACTACAGGCGCCTGCCACAATGCCCGGCTATTTTTTTGTTGCAGTTTGGCCGGGGCCGGGTTTGAACCCACCACCCTCGGCATATGGGGCCGGCGCCCTGCTCACTGAGCAACAGGCGCCGCCTCTTTGTTTAATTTCTTACACGTTTAGTTCACTCACCATTTCAATCAATATGGTGATTTTTGTTTTTTGATAGGTTTCCCTTCAATAAACTCATTTTTTATTTCTTTTTTTGGCTGAAATTTATTTAATAGAATATTTTTTAGATATCTAAGAGGTTCTGGCTTTGGCTCTGACTTCTTTAATTGCATTGTGGTTAGAAAACAGAGTCTGTCCAAATCCTGCTTTGATATGTTTATTGAGTTTTTTTTTTTTGTATCTAGTATAAAATTGGTTCTTTTGGAAAAAGTACTTATTTTTTCTCACTTTCACTTTTCCAAAGCTTCAACATCTCAGAAGGTCTATCAGAATTTCATACGCAGATTGACTTCAAGAAAGAATTATCATTCTCTTGAAAATAATTTGCTTTGTTATTGAAAACACCTTTGGCAAAATTAATCTTAGGAGAAGGAAATATCATACTATTTGTGTCAAAAACTATATATGAGTTTTTGAGTGAATATAGTGAAAATTTGCTAACGACATTTTTTTTTGTTGTTCTTGGTTGGTCACTTTTTTTTTAAATTAAATCATAGCTGTATACATTAATGTGATCATGAGGCACCATACACTGGTTTTATAGACCATTTGACACATTTTCATCACACTGGTTAACATAGCCTTCCTGGCATTTTCTTAGTTATTGTCTTAGACATTTATATTCTACATTTAGTAAATTTCACATGTACCCTTATAAGATGCTCCGCAGGTGTAATCCCACCAATCACCTTCCCGCCCATCCTCCCCTCTCCATCCACTCCCTCCCCTCTTCCCCCTTATTCTTAGGTTATAACTGGGTTATAGCTTTCATATGAAAGCCATAAATTAGTTTCATAGTAGGGCTGAGTACATTGGATACTTTTTCTTCCATTCTTGAGATACTTTACTAAGAAGAATATGTTCCAGCTCCATCCATGTAAACATGAAAGAGGTAAAGTCTCCATCTTTTTTAAGGCTGCATAATATTCCATGGTGTACATATACCACAATTTATTAATCCATTCATGGGTCAATGGGCACTTGGGCTTCTTCCATGACTTAGTAATTATGAATTGGGCTGCAATAAACATTGTGGTACAAATATCTTTGTTATAATGTGATTTTTGGTCTGCAATATACAATTTTAATACAATCCCTATTAAAGCTCCACTATCATACTTTAAAGATCTTGAAAAAATAATACTTCATTTTATATGGAATCAGAAAAAAACCTCGAATAGCCAAGACATTACTCAGAAATAAAAACAAAGCAGGAGGAATCACACTACCAGACCTCAGACTATACTATAAATTGATAGTGATCAAAACAGCATGGTACTGGCACAAAAATAGAGAGGTAGATGTATGGAACAGAATAGAGAACCAAGAGATTAACCCAGCTACTTACAGTTATTTGATCTTTGACATTTACTTTTGATTATATCTTGACAAAAGACAATTTTATTTTGGAGCTTGTCCAAAGGGGTTTGACACCGCTTCCAAAAGATTTGAACAACTGAAGGCTGGACTGTTACAGAGAGTCTGTGGGACACTTTATCCTAACACAACTGTGCTCTGAGCCATCACACCACTTCCTGGTTCTGGCATGTGCTGCTCCATCCCAGATGCCCCTGTCTCCAGCCCATACGTCCTTTGACCCCTCAGATGCTCTCATCAGCGCATTCTTTCACAAGCCTTAATTTCTGCTCATTCTTTTCTTGGTACTTACCTTTCTAGTGAAATATTTTGTGGCTGCTCAGCCATAGAGTAAAGGTCTTGCCACTTTTTATTAGCTCTTTCAGCTTCCTTTCCCTTCTTTCTATCAAGTGAATGGAGCAGAGATAACTCTTGCCCAACTCCCGTGTTTCACTGTATTTGCACAGTTTGTTGATTCTTTCAGTTATCTCTTCTCCTACACAAAACCACTTTAACATGTTAACAGTTCACATACACAGGTCATTTTAAAAACTCATCATGGTAAGATCTTCAATAGCAACTCCGTTTATTTTACACTACTTTGGACTTCAACTTATACATTTGTATACTTTCTTTGTGAATAATTTAATTCAGTTTTTCAGTTGAAAGAAAATATTTAAAGAGTCTAATGCAGTGCATTTATAGCTGAAGGTGCATGTGGGAAGAGAGTCTCTTATTAGGAGGCGCTGATATAGAATGGGAGTGAAGGCTGTGCCAAGGGCGAGACAAGGTAAAGGATTTGATTCAAATTCTTTCCCAATTGTTAGTCAACCTTTTTAGTGTACTTTAAAAATAAAGTAGCATAGCAAGTCTACTAAGTAGGCTTGAATACATTATTTTAGGAAAAAATATATAGAATTTAAGTGCAAACTCAAGAAGAGAGGCCTGGGCTAGCGTTCTCATCTCCTCTGGTGCCCATTTAGCTGCAGCTCACTTCTGAAAGAAGCAATCAGCTGTGGTTTATGAGGCTCAGACATTTCTGTGATGTGCGCTCACAGAAAATCATTGATGTTTCTGCTTTAACTAGATTTAGCTACTTTGGGATGAAAGCTCTGTGCTTCTTGAAATCCCATTTTACTAAACCTGCCAGTGAGTGAAACCACCGAGTCCTTCAGGAAAATTCCATTGCACAGTGAGAGGAAGTTGTTGATTACAGCTACAATCAGCTCTAAAGCTCTCCCTTAAAGATACAGGAGTTCTGCCTGCTCCAGCTGGTCTCCGAGTCAGCGCCCACCCTGTGGTGCCACTCCAGTGGCATCCCATGGCTTAGGCTCTTTTGATGTATTTCCTGGGAATCCATGATTTCTGTGACCCTGCAAAATGCACTAAGAGCAAAGCCTCAAATTTTTCAGGCATTTCATCTCTTTTCCATTTCTGTATTGCTGGCCTCCCCACTCAGTACTCAACATCTCTTCAGCAAAGCAGCTAATTCTTAAAAAAAAAAAAAAATGAAAAAACCCACATCCAAACCAGCCCCACACTTGATTATTTGTGGAACTAGCCCTTTTGCACAGAAAATGTTACCTTGAGAACTGAGATAAATTGTAGGTTTAAGGATTATATAGATTTTGTTTCTACCTTAATGAAAATTTAATTTGTTATGAATGGTTCATCATAACATATGCCAAGAAGAGCATGCCAGAAATAACAACCAGAAGGAACCCTGGGATCTAACGCTTCCATACTTTCCTAAGAGTAAAAGAGATCATTGAAATAACACATGTCAGATGCCATTACTGTCACATTGTTGAGGCCATCTGTTAAAAACCAAGATCAGGACCTGCTGTGTTCACTGAATTTGCAGTTCTGGAAAGGACAATGTCACATGAAATGAAGTTGATTCTGTTAAGAGGCGTGTACCTGGGGGATTTATTTTTTTTTTCCTGAAAGACCAATCCATGTTATTCATCTAAATGTCTGTACAAATACAGCAGCCTTTTAAAAAGAGCCACTCACATCATCCCATAGTCATGAAGGTTTTAAAATACTAAATTGCAATAATAGTTTGTATATTTCAATAGCTATTTGAATCTTGTGTGTAAAGACGCAGCATACAGGTGTCTGCCCAATAAAGTTGGCACTTGGCAATACTTCGGGGCTTTCAGAACAAGTCAAGGATGACCACAAAAGAGCATCTGACAGTTTATAGATATAAATGTGCTATTTCTTTTGATATTCCGATGAAGCCTGAAAAGTGGAATTTAAAAGTGTTTTTTTTTTTTTTTTTTTTTTTTTGCCCTTGGTAGAGTGCCGTGGTGTCACACAGCTCACAGCAACCTCCAACTCCTAGGCTTAGGCTATTCTCTTGCCTCAGCCTCCCAAGTAGCTGGGATTACAGGTGCCCACCACAACGCCCGGCTATTTTTTTGTTGTTGTTGCAGTTTGGCCGGGGCCGGGTTTGAACCCACCACCCTCGGCATATGGGGCCGGCGCCCTACCCACTGAGCCACAGATGCCAAGCTTGCTCACTTTTTAGCCATTTTTTCTTTTATATTGAAATATCAAGCTAGTTTTATTAAACAATAACTGCACAGGCCTCCCAGCGTCCTGGATTGTTTCTCTGGGCAGTATTTCAAGTGTCCCTGCTAACATTCCATTTGTCTGTGTTCAATGCTTTTTTACATTTCCTCCCAATACAAGCTCCCCTCACACAAATAACAAAGGGGTATGCAGCTTCTCTTTCTCATTCTATTAACTCTAATGAGGCTCTGTGGCTGAGGCTTTTTTTAGTAAAAGGAATATTTGTTCTTGACCAGTGACTGAATGCATTAGGCAAGTTTTGGACAATGCTTAGATCTTGGTTTCCACATTTACAAAATGTTTGGGGTAGATTTAATGATCACTGATATCCTTTCCATCTCTGATGTCCAGGATCCCAGGGAAGGTGAAGCCCGGGTATATGTCTATAAAGCAATATAGGTAATGTATTTTCATTTTATCTCAGATAATAAAAAGTCAATAATATAGCAAAATGGCCAAGAAAATCTAAGACTTAGAATAATAATATTTGAAGATAAGGACATACTTTCTGAATAGTGCTCTCCTTTTTTTCTAGACATGTATTTTTCCACTGAAAATTCTTGCTCCGTGTTTCACCACAAATTCATCCATCTGTCCATGCACGTATGCATGCCCACATTCATGCATGAATCTGTGACGTTTCTTTGAAGTCATTGGTGACTTAGATGTATGTGATTTGTTTTTCTCTTATTTCATGTATACAAATGTCAAGGCTGTTCCCATGTTATGACAGGCCTAGGGAATTATTTCTAGTCTTCCCGTGCATAACAATTGGGTGTGATTATCTGATTTCACTGCAGTGATCCTGTCACTTGTGAAATGGGTACAGTATCTGCCTGGGGCTATGACTGGTCTCCTGCAGTATTCATTCCCTAGTTGGGCTCCAGGGAATGGTGTGTGTGAAACCCAGCTAGGAAGCGATGGCCAGTGGCGGAAACATAGGCAGAAATCATTGTCATGAGCAGAGCAGAAATGCAAGGATAGGGGCAGAAGTGCCCCGTACCCCCAAGAGTTCAAATATAAATAGTAAGTATTCCAAATATGATTGATTACTCACTTTTTTGGTTCTATTCACAAATTTTGGGGAACCTGTTGCTTACCATTCCAGACTGTTTTTAGAATTTAATCTAATGATATTATACTTATTTATATCTGGGGATCAAAATGCTTTCTGCTTTTACACTTCCAGTAAGGATGAATCTGCTAATAGGTCAATTGAATTTCCTTTGAACTTAATTTATTTAGTGAAATTGTAAGCTACTGACTCATTATGACCCTTAATACATTGAGAGAGGGTCCCTAACCCACTATAAACTTTTAATTGGTTTGTTTATTTCTTATTAAATTCAACACAAAATATAGCCTATTATATACAAAGATTTTGGTAGTATGCAAAATAAAATTTGTTCTTGAGTATCTTACAATTACAAAATGTTAATATTGACTCTGAGATGCACGTTTTAAGATTTCTAAAATTTGGATTCCTTTTATAGTTGATGGCATGACATAGTTTAACTGGCAATATTTAAAGTATCATAATGGTGAATAACATGTGTCTTTCCATTAATGTCCTCGGATTCAATGAGATGTGGTGGCACCAGCAATGTGGGCAAATCTACCTGTTTGCCATCTCACTTGATGCTGTGATTTCGGGTTAGGAAGTCTGAGTGTGTGTTTCTGTGGGTTGATCTCAGCTCCAGTTCTGACATGCCTTGCACGGGGTAAGTATCTCACCAGCTGAAAATGATTCTAGGCACTAAAGCTGCAGCATCGTCTTCGCGCATGCTTGTTACATGCAAAGCAATGATTTCCTTTAGCATTCAGTAGACAAAACAAATCTCTTCCACTACTGCAGGGAAAGCTGGGTGTTCTGGACTTACTAAAAGACAACTTGAAGGACTTCAACTTGGTGCCCTTCTAAGAGGTTTTCTAAGGTAAATCTGACTATATATGATTTTTCCATTACATCATAACTAAGAGTCCGTGCATGATGTGTCTTCATGTTACAGAACAAGATAGGATGTGTTTTTTTTTTTTTTGACACTGGCATGAAGATTGTATGATATCCACATCAATTCCATGCATTATGTACATATCCTTATCCAATCTGCAAGAGTGTAACAGGGAGAAGACAAGAGATGCCATTATGATTTCTGCTATCCAAGATTATGTAATATAATATAGCAAAGGACACAAGTATTTAAATGAGCAAATATTTGTAATTGCTAATATTATTAAATAAGTTGATATTTTAAAATGCATTTAGAATAATGTTTGGGATATTCTGCTAAATGGAAGTGTTTGTTCAAAGAAAAAAAGATACAAACAGGCGGCGCCTGTGGCTCAGTGAGCAGGGTGCTGGCCCCATATACTGAGGGTGGTGGGTTCAAACCCAGCCCCGGCCAAACTGCAACAAAAAAATAGCCAGGCACTGTGGCGGGCGCCTGTAGTCCCAGCTACTCGGGAGGCTGAGGCAAGAGAATCGCCTAAGCCCAGGAGTTGGAGGTTGCTGTGAGCTGTGTGAGGCCATGGCACTCTACCGAGGGCAATAAAGTGAAACTTTGTCTCTACAAAAAAAAAAAAAAAGAAAGAAAGAAAAGAAAAAAGATACAAACAAACAAAGGAAGGGAGAACAAACTATAAATAGTACAACATGGGATAAACAACCTATGGCTGTCAAAACACGCTATGGAAATTCAAATAGTTATGTTCTAGCTAGAGGTCATCTTAGAATCAAAGGGACTTTTGAGCTAAGTCCATAAGGAACAGTAGGATTCCAGTGCAGAGATAGAAGAGAAGGCATTTTCTGATGCAAAAAGTGCACCAGAAAAAATGTGCATGTAACTTGGCTTGTCTTATTGCACTGGAGAGTGTTCATTTTCTGCAGTTAGGAGCCGAGGGAGAGATAAAAGCTGATGGCACAGGAGGCACATGGGATCAGTGGTAAAAGGTAAGAGGTGATGGGATCCGCAGCCTGGGCCATGGGGTTAATCTTGGATGAGAGAAGTGACATCTATTTCTCTGAGGCAAGAAGAAGGGAAGGATGAGTAAGTGTAGATGTGAAAAAATTAATTTGAGGAATTAGGAATTTAGAGTTGGGAGGAGTTTATGTTGGATGGCTTCAATTTTCTCTTTGAAATGATGATAGGAAAGGAAATGGCATGTGCACTGGTCATGGGAGTAAGTGAGAGTTAACTCGAGTGATGAAGGCTTGGGAGAATCGCTCAAGGATGGGGAGAGAAGACCAAAGATAAGAAGAAACAACATACACTGCTCAGCAGCCCTAGAGGCCCACTCAAGCCTGGAGACCTGACCCTGCAGCTGTGTGCAGCTGCGCTCCTCCCAGGAGCCCTTCCCAGCTAAAGTGTGGGAGAAGAGTGTAGGGTTTGCTAAAGGTTGAGTGAGCTTAGAAGCTGCAGCTCAAAAGCAGAGCAAGTAAGTCCAGAGGGTGTCCAAAGAAAAGTAAATGGAGGGCTTTAAGAAGTTGATTGCTAATTTGGTAAAAACGGGGGGTGCGCTAAGTGAATCCAGGTGGCTGTGGTTGCAGAGTGGGGTTTCAGCATCTTGGGTGCTGAGGTCGAGCGAGGTTCCAGCAGCTCAGAAGTGGCTGTTGGATAGTGTCCACACTGATAGCAAATTAACTCTGCTCCCAAGTCCTCAGTGTATCTTTAGAAGTGGTCTGGAGGCCAACAGATGGTAACAGAATCAAATGTACCTTGATGAATGAAGGCACATTAAAAAAATTGAAGGTGGGAGAGAAAAGATCTATGGATCTTTCTTATAAGAAACAATGGAAGAATGGAGAGTGATGTGTTAGCCCCAAGGCATATGGGCTGTTTGAGAATCAGAATTTGAGAGTTGTATTTAAAAAAATTAAATATATTTTTTATTTCAGATTAATACAAGGTTATAAATGATTAGGTTACATTGTTTCTGTTTCTAAGGTAAAGTTCAAGTTGTAGTTGAGTCTTTCATCCAGGGTGTGTGCTGATACCTTTACACTGTGCACAGTAGGTGAGAGCTTATCAATCCTCCCCTTTACCCTGCCTTCCTCCCCACCCCCCCTTAAATATACTTGTGTTTTTTCTCTCCTGTAGGTGTGTAGTTGTTTTTCTATTGGTTTCATTTTGGTATTGAGTACATTGGATACTTGCTTTTCCATACTTGTGATACTCTACTAAGAAGAATGTGCTTTAAGTCCATCCAGGTAAATACAAAAGATGTAAAGTCTCCATCTTTTTATGGCTGAATAGTATTCCATGGTCTACTTATAGCAGTTTATTAATCCACTGAGATATCACCTAACCCCAGTGAGAATATCTCATGTCACAAAATCCCAAAGCTGCAGATGTGGAGACAAGGGAATACTTTCACACTGCTGGTGAGATTCCAAACCAATACAGCCTCTGTGGAAAGTATGGCAAATCCTTAATATATATATAATATATATATATATATATATATATATATATATATTTAGGGGTAAGCTGTACCTTGAAGATTACCTATGTAGCATTTAGCATTCTCGATTAGCATATGGACTACAGAATCAGACAAATCTAAGTCAAAACCAGGCTGTGAAGCTGTGTTACCCTGGGTAGGGTGGTTTTGCTGGGCCTTGGTCCTGCCACCTGTAAAATGGATGTAACAACATTACCTATTTACTGTGGGGAATAAACACTGTAACTTTTGCTCTTCACAGGTCGCTCACCCTCACTTCCCTCTTCCTTCACTGATTCTTTCTTCTCTCCTTTAATGTTGAATTGTGTAATGGCTCAGACCCTGTGCTGCCGTATTTTCCTCTCTCCCCTCCACGCCTTTCCACTTTCTCTCCCATCGGCCAGCTTCATGGCTTTAAGTGCCGTCCTTGTGCTCATGATTCTTAAATTTTAACCTCAACAACAGACCTTTCTCCCAAACTTCAAACCTGCCTATACATCCATCTGCCTATTACATTTCTCTGTTTGGATGGGTATTAAGTATCTTCAACATGTCCAAAAAACAAAATTTTGATCTTTTCCCCTCAAACCTGCTCTACCTACTGCCTTTCCCATCTCACTGATGACAGCTCCATCGAACTGCCAACGTCCAAATCTTTGGAGTTTTCTTTGTTGTTCTCTCTCTCAGACCCTGCACCAGCTTGGCTCTGCCTACAGAGAACACCCTGAATCCAGCCATATTTCCCCCTTATGCTGCTGTCAGCCTGGTCTGAGTTCATTTACCCACTACACTGTTGTTAGCATTGCCCTCTCCAGACTTTCACCAGCATAGCTTGAGTTTACCGGAGAGATCTTTAAAACTGTGACTCAGATTATATTACTCTTCTCACACTGTGCAATCGATTCCACTTCCCTCTGAAAACTAAGTTCCTTACAGAGGAATGTACATGGTCTGCATGCACCTGATTTCTCTGGCCTCATCTCCTTTTGGTCTCTTCCTTTCTTATCCAAGTGCAGCCTTCTTGGGGTTCCTTTGACTTGTACTCTAGGGCCTTGTACTAACAACTCTTTCTGTCTAGAATGTTTTTCCTTTGTGTGTTTTATTGTTTAACTTTCAAGTCTTTCTTCAAATCACCCCTTCTCAATGAAACCTGTGCTGACGTCCCCACCTAACAATGCGGCATGTCCCAGATCCTCTCCTTGCTCACCCCCTTGGGACTCCCAATCTTGACCTTTTCTTTTTTTTTTTTTTTTGCAGTTTTTGGCCAGGGCTGGGCTTGAACCCACCACCTCCAGCATATGGGGCCAGCGCCCTACTCCTTGAGCCACAGGCACCGCCCTCTTGACCTTTTCTTAGCACCTTCTTACATACACACAAGAATAAGTCATTATGTTAATGTTTTATTGCCTATCTCCCATGCAGTGAGAACATGTGAACAGGGATTTCTGTCTACTTTCTCCACTGATAAATTCTAAGAACCTGGTATAGTGCTTGGCAAATAATGGGCAAGGACTCAATAGATATTTGTTGAGTGAATAAAATAATAAGTAAATGAACTTTCTATCTGCTAGGTGTTATGCTAAGTACTCCATTAGTGCTGCCTGCTGTTTTTGAGTTGACAGAGAGAAATGAAGATCCATACTAAGAAGATTTAGAAAAAAGGAAGGATAGCATGGGGTGGTGCCTGTGGCTCAAAGGAATAGGTTGCCGGCCCCATATGCTGGAGGTAGTGGGTTCAAACCCAGCCCTGGCAAAAAAAAAAAAAGGATAGGAAAGAAGCCTTTTCAGGTTGACAGACTGGCGAGTGGATTATGACCTTAACATAAACCCTAGAGGGCTATTCTTTCTCTGGAAGAAGATTACCTTGGGGAGAGCATAGTTAGGAAATAATTTACCCAGAGATAATTATTACTAACAGGAGTGAGTCTTTTCCCAGCCTTACTCACTCAATGGAGACTACTTTTAAGCAATTATCTTGGTTAAGTTTTATTAATCTTTTGGCACTGGATGAAACAGTCCACTTTCTTGGAGGACACTGATCACCACTGAGGATTTAAAGCTCTTGGGGGAGCATTTGAATGAGAATGGAATTTGATAGCAGGATGATTTATGAGTGGTTGCTTACATTTTCCTTACTTTTTCTTTCTTTATATCTTGAATGTTTGGGCAATTAGTGAATTTAAGAGGGAACTGCAAAATTTTAGTTCTGAGAATATGAAATTTTCTGATTACTTTGAGTGAGTTTTTATACCTTCTGAATTTTCATGCTTTGTGATTTTGTTTTGCTCATTGCCTTAAATATTGAAATGGTTTAATTGCTATGTTGGAATTGGGATTTTTATGGTAGGCCTAGGGATGTAGGTAGGTATTTTCTGAACTAAAAAGTAACCTTTTATGTTACTGATATAATTAGCTTTAATCATAGATAATATTGAAAATGCAGAGCATTAAAAATTAGCTCTAATTCTATCACTAAAGACAACTGCTGTTGGTTTTTTGGTGTATTAGGCATGTTTTACCTTGAGTTATTTCACAAGTTGGATATATTATCCTTGCATGTTCTCCATTAGGCATCAGAACCACCCCACAGTCCACACAGCAGTGACTCCCAACCATTTCTTGCATTATGGACTGTTAGACTGTTAAAAGCTACAGATTCTCTTCCTTCAAATTTTGTGTTTTATTACCAGGGGTTTTATGGACAATCTGAATCTTAAAATAATGTATGGGCTCTAAGTTAAAATTCTTGATATAAGGAAGAAGCATCTTTTTCGAGATTTTAAAATCTGATAAATTATGAAAGAATAAAACACTTTCTTAAAATTCTCATGCTTGTAACTGTACTGAACATCTTCCTGCTTTTATTTGCAAGTTCCCATTTTACCCCTTTCTTCTGCTTGGGCACCTTTTACAAGGGTGGGAATGTGACCTGAATATCCGATCTGAGAATAACTAAACTATGAATTGCACATCACCAAATATGTAAGAATCTATGCATCTGAATGAGTAATTTCTTTTTGTCTGTAATCATTTCGATTATGATTACGTCATGGTTCAAAATATTTTTGAGTTCTTCCGGAACTGCATTTACAAAGGAAAAGTTTATGAGCTATATAAGAGAGTCACAATATCAAAACTTTTAAAGTTACAGAAAATCCCATGTAAGTGACTTGAGCAGAAAAGAAATTTATTGGGTCATGGAACTGGAAAGAAGGGTGGGAAGCTCTGTTCAATTCAAGTTGGGGGATGGGCTGAGGAGAAAGAGGGGAGGGAGGACCCTGTTTTCAACACAAGTGGACAGAAAGCCCTGTGTAACCAGGATCCGGTTTCTCTCTGTCTCTGGGTCCTGCTTCCTATTTGTGGTCTTCCTTCTCAAGCAGGTTCTCCCCATGTGGCAGCAACAGTGACTGCCGTATCCCTTCAGGCTGAAGTCCCTGAGATACAGGTGGCATCATTTCTGTGGCTGCCAGCGCAGTCCTGGGACCTGGGCTGCACGCAGACAGCCAGAGCATCTCAGAGGCTGAGGGAATTCACTGTGCGTTTTGGTTAATCCTGGGGCATGTGCTTCCCCTTGGAGTCTTTATTTATTTATTTATTTATTTTTATTAAATCATAGCTGTGTACATTGATATGATCATTAGGCATCATACCTAACAGGTTCCCTGTTGTAGTTGTGCCCCTCCCCCAGGAGGTGTGTCATGTACCCCCACACTGTGCCCATTAGGTGGGAGCACCCATCCCCCTCCCTCCTCCCTCTTCCCCCTTTCTCCTCCCCCCTTCTCCCAGCTTGAATTAAATTGAGTTTTTCTCTTCTGTGAGCTTGTATTAATTTGTCTACTGGTTTCATATTAGCATTTAATACATTGGATACTTGCTTTTCTATTCTTGTGATACTTTACTAAAGAGAATATCCTCCAACTCTATTCAGGTTAATAGAAAAGATGTAAAGTGTCCATCTTTTCAAAAGGTGGAATAGTATTCCATGGTGTACATAGACCACAGTTTATTAATCCATTCACAAGTTCACGGTCACTTGGGTCGATTCTGCATCTGGTCATTGTAAATTAAGCTGTGATAAATAATCTAGTACAAATACCCTTATGGTAAATTTGTTTTTATTTTGAGTAGATACCTAGTAAAAGGTTGTGGGATCAAAGGGAAGATCTGTTTTGAGTTCTTTGAGGATTTCCCATACATCCTTCCAATGAGGCTGCATTAGTTTGCCATCCAACCAACAGTGTAAAAGTGTTCTCAAGGGAAGTAGACTTTAGAATTAGGGAACTAAAGTTTATTCATAGAAGCTACCTCCTAATTTAAGTAAGACAAAAAGGATAAAGAGTAAGATAAAGAATCATAAAATAGCATGTAAGTAAATATTTAATTTTAGCCTGAAATTTTAAAGGCTGTCTCTTAAAAGGAGATTGTGATGTATAACTTTTTTGATGATAAACTGTAATCTATTGGCTAGGATTTTGTTGAGATTTTTGCAACTGTATTCATTAGAGAAATTGGTTTGAAATTCTCCTTTTTTAGTTGGGTCTTTTCCTGGTTTTTGGTATCAGGGTGATGTTTGCTTCATCGAACGTGTTGAGGAAGATTCCTTTCTCCTCAGTTTTTTGGAATAATTTCTGCAGTACCGGAATAAGCTCTTCTTTGAAGGTTTGATAGAATTCTGGTGTGAAGCCATCTGGACGAGGGCAGTTTTTTAGTTGGAGATTTTGTTTATTGTTTCTTTGATCTCAGTGCTTGAAATTGGTCTGTTCGGGAGATCTATTTCTTCCTGGCTAAGTCTAGGGAGAGGGTGCGATTCCAAATATTGATCCATTTCCTTCACATTGTCAAATTTCTGGGCATAGAGTTTCTGGTTGAATTCACAGATGATCTCTTATATCTCTGTGGGATCAGTTGTTATTTCCACTTTATCATTTCTGATTAAGGTTACTGGAGATTTTACTTTTCTATTTCTAGTTAGTCTGGCCAAAGGTTTATCTATTTTATTTATTTTTTCAAAAAACCAACTCCTTGTTTCATTAATGTTCTGAATGATTCTTTTGTTTTCAATTTCATTAATCTCTGATTTCATTTTGGATATTTCCTTTATTTTGCTGGGTTTAGGCTTAGATTTTTCTTCTTTTTCCAATTCCATAAGATGGCTTATAAGTTTATTGATATGTTCTCTTTCTGTTTTTTGGATGTAGGCATCTAAAGCGATAAGTTTTCCTCTCAGGACTTCTTTTCCTATATCCCACAAGTTTTGGTAGCTTGTGTCTTCATTGTTGTTATGCTCAAGGAAGTTAATGATTTACTGTTTTATTTCTTCCTGAACCCAACTGTCATTCAGCATAAGGTTGTTTAATTTCCATGCCTTTGTGTGGGGTTGAACGTTTTTGTTAGAGTTGAGTTCCACCTTTAATGCCTTGTGGTCTGAGAATATAGAAGGTAAAATTTCAATTATTTTAATTCTGTAGAGGTTTGTTTTGTGTCCTGGGATATGATCAATTTTGGAGAATGTTTCATGGGTGGATGAGAAGAACGTATATTCTTTAGCTTTGGAATGGAGTGTTCTATATACGCCTATAGGTCTATTGAGCATAGTTGTTCTAGGGTCTCATCTAAATCCCTTATATCTTTGTTTAATTTCTGTTCAGAGGATCTGTCCAGCTCTGTAAGAGGAGTGTTAAAGTCCCCAGTTATTATGGTGTTATAGGATATCATATTGTTCAGAATAATTAAGGTCTGTTTCAAGAATCTGGGCTCATCCAAGGGATGCAAGGCTGGTTTAACATATGCATACCATATTAACAGAAGCAATAACAAAGACCATATGATCCTCTCAATAAATCCAGAAAAAGCATTCTGTGAAATCCAGCATTCTTTTCTAATTAGAACACTGAAGAGTATAGGCACAGGTTGCACATTTCTTAACCTGATCGAAGCTATCTATGACAAACCTACAGCTAATATTTTACTAAATAGAGTAAAACTGAAAGCTGTTCCACTTAGAACTAGAACCAGACGAGGTCATCATCTATCACCACCACTATTCAACATAGTCCTGGAAGTTCTACCCAATACCATTAGTCAAGAGAAGGAAATAAAGGGCATCCGAATGAGTGCAGAGGAGGTCAAATTCTCTGTCTTTGCTGACGATATGATTTTACACTTAGAGAACCCCAAAGACTCAACCACAAGACTCCTGGAAGTCATCAAAAAATACAGTAATGCCTCAGGATACTGTAATATCAATGTCCACAAGTCAGTAGACTTTGTATATGCCAATAACAGCCAAGTTGAGAGGCTAATTAAGGACACAATCCCCTTCACCATAGCTTCAAAGAAAATGAAATACCTAGGAATATACCTAACAAAAGAGGTGAAGGACCTCTGTAAAGAAAACTATGAAATTCTAAGAAAAGAAATAGCAGAGGATATTAACACATGGAAGAACATACCATGCTCATAGATGGGAAGAATCAACATTGTTAAAATGTTTATACATCCTGGCTCAGCACCTGTAGCTCAGTGGCTAGGGTGCTAGCCATATATACTGGAGCTGGCAGGTTCAAACCCAGCCCAGGCCAGACAAACAATGACAAGTACAACCAAACAAAAAAAATTAGTTGGCTGTTGTGGCAGTGCCTGTAGTCCCAGCTATGTGGGAGGCTGAGGCAAGAGAATCACTTAAGCCCAAGACTTTGATGTTGCTGTGAGCTGTGATGTAACATCACTCTAACAAGGGTGACATAGTGAGACTCTGTCTCAAAAAAAAAAAAAAAAAACTCTATACTTCCCAAAGCTATGTACAGATTTAATGTCATCCCTATTAAAATACCAATAGTATACTTTAAAGACTTGGAAAAAATAATGCTTTGTTTTGTTTGGAACAAGAAAAAACCCCGAATAGCTAAGGCAGTTCTTAGAAATAAGAACAAAGCTGGGAGCATCAGCATACCAGACTTTAGGCTGTACTACAAGACCATAGTGGTCAAAACAGCATGCTACTGGCACAAAAATAGAGACATAGACATTTGGAATCAAATAGAAAACCAAGAAATGAAACTAACATCTTTCAGCTACCTAATCTTCAATAAACCAAACAAGAACATACACTGAGAGAAAGAATCCCTATTCAATCAATGGTGTTAGGAGAACTGGATATCCACATGTAAAAGACTGAAACTGGACCCACACCTTTCTCCACTCACAAAAATTGATTCAAGATGGATAAAAGACCTAAAGTTAAGGCATGAAACAATAAAAAATCCTCAAAGAAAGCATAGGAAAAACACTGGAAGATATTGGCCTGGGGAAAAACTTTATGAAGACTTCCATGGCAATTGCAACAACAATAAAAATAAACACATGAGACTTAATGAAACTGAAAAGCTTCTGTACAGCTAAGGAGACAACAACCAAAGCGAATAGACAACCTCCAAAATGGGAAAGGATATTTGCATATTTTGAATTGAACCAAAGCTTGATAACTGGGATCTGTAGAGAGCTCAAATTAATCCACATAAGAAAAGCCAACAATCCTATATATCAATGGACGAGAGAGAGGAATAGAACCTTCTCTAAAGAAGACAGATGAATGGCTAACAAACATATGAAAAAATGCTCATTGTCTCTAATTGTTAGAGAAATGCAAATCAAAACCACCCTGAGATAGCATCTAACTCCGGCAAGAACGGCCCATGTCACGAAATCTCAAAACTGCAGATGCTGGTGTGGATGTGGAGAGAAAAGAACACTTTTACACTCCTGGTGGGACTGCAAACTAGTACAACCTTTTTGGAAGGAAGTATGGAGACCCCTCAAAGAAATCAAGCTAGATCTCCTATTGGATCCTGCAATCCCATTACTGGGCATCTACCCAGAAGGAAAAAAAATCCTTTTACCGTGAGGACACTTGCAGTAGACTGTTCATTGCAGCTCAATTTACAATCGCCAAAATGTGGAAATAGCCTAAATGCCCACCAACCTAGGAATGGATTAACAAGCTGTGGTGTATGTATGCCAGGGAATACTATTCAACCATTCAAAAAGATGGAGACTTTACATCCTTTTATTATCCTGGATGGAAGTGGAACACATTATTCTTAATAAAGCATCATGAGAATGGAGAAGCAAGAATCTCATGTACTCAATTTTCATATAAGGACAGTTGAAGACCTAGTACACTGTGGGGGATGGGGGAAGGGGAGAGTAGAGAGAGAAGAAGGGAGGGGGGGTGGGGAATCATGATGTGTGACATACCTTCTGGTGGGTGGGACACAATTATAAGAGGGACTTTACCTAACAAATGCAATCAATGTAACCTGGTTATTTGTACCCTCAATGAATCCTCAACAACAATAATAATAAAAAGGGCCTTGGCAAAAGCCTCAAACAGCACATCATCTGCCTTGGAAATTAAAAACTAACATCCTTAATGACTAAAACTCTAATGTCAACAGTCATGGACTTGGATTTGTCCCTCACATGAATGGTCTTCCCCACTTCCCTTTAAATTATAGGCTCACCTGAGGACAGGTTAGTACCATGTTACAGCCACATAAGGAACACTAAGCGGGCATTACTTAGCCTGAGATTCAATTTTATTCTAATAAAGTCCCTGATAAATCAAGTTGTAAAGTAAGATATGTGGTCATGTTCTACCAATTTTTAAACATAATTAATATGCATATTTTATTAGTGTACAAAAATGTCTGCATGTGAAAAAGTATGTACATGGGTAAGTCTATGTTCCAATCTATTA
The DNA here is from genome assembly GCF_027406575.1 of Nycticebus coucang. NCBI lineage: Eukaryota > Metazoa > Chordata > Mammalia > Primates > Lorisidae > Nycticebus > Nycticebus coucang. The sequence continues at coordinate 56,629 of NC_069800.1, read as the reverse complement.
GCCAAAGGTGAAACAGAGAAAAAAGGCGAGAACTTTCATCTTTATATATGACTGTATTTTATACTGTTGTACTATTTGAAATTAAATTAACAAAAATAAAATTTTACATAAAATACTGATAATAAAAAGAAATAATAAAAGAGATTGTGAAATTCTCAAGGAGTGTTTGCAACATAGAATTATAGATAAAATGTGCATGCTGATAATCAGTATGAAAAAATAAAAAAGTTTAAATTATAGACAAAATGCCAACCTAGTACATACATTAAGGTTGAAAAAATTTAGTGAAGTATGAATTCATGTGAGTGTTCATGTATACAATCTCTGTGTTACTATTATGTTTTATGTGATCCAGCTTATTTATTGTGATATGTATATATTTTTTTCATTTGGCTTATTTTTGTCTGTTCTAGCAGTTTCTGAGATTAATGTATTAATATATTCACCTATAATTGTTGATTTACATATTTATGTCCCCTTATTTTTAACTGATTTAAAAAATATTAATATATACATTTCATATATCTTTGTTACAAATATGAAGTTATTTTTTCCCTTATGACATTTTGTATCTGAAGTTCTTATAATGTAGCTTTATTTTAGTTATTTTCCTGGTAAGTATTTTTCCATCCTATTATTATCAAAATTTCTGAGTATTTTCTTTACTAGACACCACTCCCCCCAACCCCCAATTTTTACCTTTTGATGGATTAGCTTGATCCATTTCTATGCATTGTAATTACTTTCAGTAGGATTTATTTGTATCATCTTATATTTTGTTTAATTTACCCTTTTCCTTTTTATTTATTTATCTTTCTTTTTATATATCCCTCTAGGTAAATGAAAAATTTTCTTCTATTTTGAAAGCTACACCTTTAAAAAATTTCTTGTGGTATGCTCCTAACTTAGGAATATTTATACTTCTACTTATTTTTCCCTATCAAAAAATTGGAAAACTCTTCAATATCTGTGCTTTTTATCTGAACAAGGCGAGAACCTTGGCATGGTCTAGCTTCTTTCAGTTCCCTCTGGAGTCTTCCCTCAAAACTCATTATCATTTTATTACTGCTTAAAATTTTACTTTAGGTTTTTATGGCTATACTTTTCTCATTATTACATATTAGGTAACAATAAATTAAGTTTCTGGCTCCTCCTTATTCCCCATTCTTCATTATTTCCTCCTGGATTTATTTCTTCCTATGTGGGAATATATCTTTTAAGAGTTCTTTCAAACAGAGTGTGCATGATAAATTTTTGCGACCCCAAATGCCGGAGAATGTCTTTAGCTCCTCATTATATTGGGTTGATAATTTAGCTGGCTATGTAATCTTGGGTTCAAATCTCTTTTTCTTCAACTTTCTAAAGATGTTTATCACAATATCTTCATGAAAAATGATTCTTTTCAAAGTTTTGACATTTATCTGGTTCTTCTTTATAAATTATCTGTTTCTCTCTCAAAGATTTTGAAATTAAAAAAATTCAATATAACTTTACTGTGTACAGCTTTTATTTTTTTCCTTTTAATGTCAGAGCAATCCTGCTTAATTATACAAACTCATGAGTACAGCTTTTAAACAAATATTTGTTTCATGTTTTATCTTTTCTTTTCCTGTCAGTTTCATTCCTTTCCCATTTTTAAGTATAGGTTTAGTTTAGTTTGAGTATAGTTTTAGTATAGATTGTTACATCTGTTGTCTTTCATACATATGTGTATTCTCCTTATATTTCTCCTGATAGTTTTTGTATATGTATTTTACTCTTTTATGGATATCATCTGCTTTGGATTCTAACACAGAGCTATAGACACATGCCCAGGACCTGGTTTGTACTCATGCAGGTATTTTTTTTTTTTTATTGTTGGGGATTCATTGAGGGTACAATAAGCCAGTTACACTGATTGCAATTGTTAGGTAAAGTCCCTCTTGCAATCATGTCTTGCCCCCATTTTTAAGAGGACAGTGTGTGAGGGCGCCTGCAGTGCTGCAGTCTGAGTACTGCCCATGTCAATGTCCCTCTGTTTCAGGTCTTGGCCATCCCTTGTCCCAGGTAGGGGCGGGCATCTTCATATGTAATTTCTTTTCTAATAGTTTATTGTTCGTGTATAGAATGCAATTGATTTTTGCATGTTGATTTTGTGTCCTGCAACTCTGTTGAAGTTATTAGTCCTACCAGTGTTTTGGTGGAACCTTTAGGGTATTCTGCACATAAGATCATGTCACCTGCAAACAGATACGATGAAACTTATTCCTTTTTAATTCGCATGGCCTTTCTTTCTTTCTTTCTTTCTTTCTTTCTTTCTTTCTTTCTTTCTTTCTTTCTTTCTTTCTTTCTTTCTTTCTTTCTTTCTTTCTTTCTTTCTTTCTTTCGAGACAGAGTTTCACTTTATCACCCTTGGTAGTGCCATGGCATCACAGCTCACAGCAACCTCCAGCTCTTGGGCTTAGGTGAGTCTCTTGCCTCCGCCTCCCAAGTAGCTGGGACTACAGGCACCTGCCACAATGCCTGGCTTTTTTTTTTGTTGCAGTTCGGCTGGGTCCGGGTTCAAACCTCCCACCCTCTGTATATGGGGCCGGCACCCTACACACTGAGCCACAGGTGCTGCCTCCTGCATGCCTTTTCTTTCTTTTTCTTTCCTGATTGTTCAAGCCAGGACTTCCAGTTCCTTGCTGTACAGAAGTAGTGAGAGTGAGCACCCTCATCTTGTTCCTGATCACAGAGGACAAGCTTCAGCTTTCACCATTGAGTGTAATGTTTGCTGTGGGTTTCTTGTATATCACTTTTATTATATTGAGGTATGTTCTTCCTGTACCTAATTTATTGAGAGTTTTCATCATGACAAGATGTTGAATTTTATTGCATGCTTTTTCTGCATCTACTCAGATTATCATATGATTTTTATTCTTTATTCTGTTAATTGTTCGTGTATCACGTTTATTGATCTGTATATGTGGCACCATCTTTACATCTTAGGGACAAATTCCACTTGGTAATAGCAGATGTTCTTTTTAATGTGCTGTTGAATTTGGTTTGTTAGAATTTTGTTGAGGATATTTGCATCTATCTTCAACAGGAATATTGGCCTATCATTTTTTCTTATAGTCTTCTTATCTGGGTTTGGGATGAAAGTAATTCCTTGTAAAATCAGTTTGTGATTCCTCCTCTTCAATATTTTGGAAGAGTTTAAAGAGAATTTGCCTTAATTCTTTAAATGGTTGGTAGAATTCATTTATAAGACCATCTGGTCCTGGGTTTCTATTTTTTAGATAGTATTTGACTATTGATTCAATCACCTTATTTGTTATTTTTCTGGTCATATTTTCTATTTCTGTATGATTCATCTTGGTAGATTGTATGTTTCTAGGAACTTACCTATTTCTTCTAGATTTCCCAATGAGTTGGTATATAATTGTCATAATAGTCTCTTATTTGCATTTCTGTGGTATCAATTACAGTGTCCCCTCTTTTGTTTGTAACTTCATTTATTTGAGTCTAATCTCCTTATTTCTTGGCTAGTTTAGCTCCAAGTTTGTCAGTTTTGTTTATCTTTCCAAAAACTGACATCTAGATTATTGATCTTTCCTGTTGTCTTTAGTCTGCCTTGCATTTTCTTCTGCTCTCCTGTTTATTGCTTCCTTTCTTCTGCTAGCATTAGCATTAGGCTTTTCCTTCTTTTTCTACTTCTTTATCTATACCTGGAGATATAAAGCCAGGTTGATTATGTAGGATCTTTCTCTCTTTTCTTAATATAGCATTTGTTGCTATGAATTTCCTTGTTAAAACTCCTTTGGCTGCATTCCAGGTGATTTTATGTTTGGTGTTTTTGTTTGTCTCAAGATACTTATTGATTTCTCTTTTATTCTCTGACCCATCGGCTATGCAGGTGGATGTGGTTTAATTTTTATATATTTGTAAATTTCCCATTGTCATCCTGTTATTGATTTCAGTTAGGTATCATTGTTGTCCAAAAAGATACTTGATGTGATTTAAATCTAGTATATTGGTTAATATGTGTTTTGTGTTTTAGCATAAGATTTATCCTGAAGAATGTTCTGTTTGAACTTGAGAAAAATGTGTATTCTGTTGTTGTTGGTATGATGTTTTGTATACATCTGTTAGCACCAGTTAGTATATAGTGGTATTCAATTCTGCTGGTTCTCTACTGATTTTCTGTCTGGACAATCTATCCACTGTTAAAAGTGGAGTATGAAAGTCCCCTACTATTATTGTATTGTGGTCTATTTCTCCCATCAGTTTTGTTAATAATTGCTTTATATATTCTGGTCCTCCAATCTAAGGTACATATATATGTATAAATGTTATATTCTCTTGCTGAATTTATCCATGTATCATTATATAATGACCTTTTTTGTCTCTTATGACAGATTTTGAAAGTCTACTTTGTTTGATGTAACAGCCTCAGTTATATTTGTATTTGCATATAAAAATATATCTTTATACCTTTTACAATCCTTTCATTTTTCTTTTCTTTCTTTCATTCTTTTTTTTTCCAAGACAGAGTCTCACTCTGTCACTTGGGATGGAGTGCCATGGTATCTCTGCCTAGCTCAGAGCAACCTTGAACCCCTGGGTTCCAGCAACCTTCCTGATTCAGCATCCTAAGTAGCTGGGAGTACAGGTACCTGCCATGAAACCTAGGTAATTTTTTGTACTTTTAGTAGGGACAGGGTCTCGCTCTTGCTCAGGCTTGTCTCAAACTCCTGAGCTCAAACAGTCCTTCTGCCTCAGTCTCCCAGAGTGCTGGGATTATAGATGTGAGGCACTGTACCTGGCCAATCCTATACTTTCAACCCATGTGTTGTATTCTTAAGGCTATAGTGGTTCTGTAGGCAGAATATTGTTAGATCTTTTACAAAGTTCTTTCAATCACTGTATCTTTATTTTCTTTTTTCTTTTTAGAGGCAATTGTCTAGTTTGGCCTCAAACTCCTGGGTTCAAGTGATTCCTCCAGCTCAGACTCCCACATAGCTGGGACTACAGGCACTTGTCACAATACCCAGACTTCAAGGGAGTTATATTCAAATCTTTTACTGAGTTATTTAATCTAGTTACATTTCAAGTAGTTAATAGATAAAGGCTTTCGATTTTCTATTTGTTCATTTTTTCTGACTGTTTTGAAGTTCCTTTGTTCCTCTCTTTCTGTCTTCCTTTGTGATTTGATTTTCTTATAGTGGAATGCTTTGATTTCCTTCTCTTTATCTATTATGCACCTTCAAGAGTTCTTCCCCCCCTGTGTGGTTACAAAGAAACACAGGCTTAAATAACACAACTTATATTAAAAGCCTTCTTCCCTGTTGCCTGCCAACCCCAAGCTCCTGAGGCTTCCTGGGAGGGGGCTCCCTGCCATTTTAGTGTCTTGGTGTAGTGTAACCATTTAGTGGTTGGTGGCAAAATTTTTCTGTATAGGTATATAGAAACTGGAAACAACTTTTATTATTATTATTTTTATTAAATCATAGCTGTGTACATTAATGCAATCATGGGGTACAATGTGCTGGTTTTATATACAATTTGAAAAATTTTCATCAAACTGGTTAACATAGCCTTCACAGCATTTTCTTAGTTATTGTGTTAAGACATTTATATTCTACATTTAGTAAATTTCACATGTACCCTTGTAAGATGCACCGTAGGTGTGGTCCCACCAATTACCCTCCCTCCACCCATCCTCCCCCTCTCCTCCCCTCCCTCTCCACTTTTCCCATATTCTTGGTCTACAATTGGGTTATAGCTTTCATATGAAAGCTGTAACTTGGTTTCATAGTAGGGCTGAGTACATTGGATACTTTTTCTTCCATTCCTGAGATACTTTGCTAAGAAGAATGTGTTCCAGCTCCATCCATGTACACATGAAAGAGGTAAAGTCTCCATATTTCTTTAAGGCTGCATAATATTCCATCGTGTACATATATCACAATTTATTAATCCATTCATGGGTCAATGGGCACTTGGGCTTCTTCCATGACTTAGCAATTATGAATTGGGCTGCAACGAACATTCTGGTACAAATATTTTTTGTTATAATGTGATTTTTGGTCTTCTGGATGTATACCTAGTAGAAGAATTGTAGGATTGAATGGCAGGTCTATTTTTAGATCCCCAAGTGTTCTCCAAACATCTTTCCAAAAGTAAACAACTTTAATTGCATACAAAACTCTACACTTTTACTTGCCCCCCCCACATCAAATGCTATTGATGTTGCAATTTACCTTTTAACATTGAATACTCATTAACAAACTACTGTAGCTATATTTTTGATTTCTTTGTCTTTTGTTCTAGAATTAAAAGTGATTTATGCAGCTCCATTATAGTATTAGAGAATTCTGATATGAATATATATATATATATATATATATCTTTACCTGTGAGTTTTAATTTTTTTTTAATTTCAAATTAATATGGGGGTACAAACAATAAGTTTACAATGTTTGCATTTGTTAGGTAAGGTCCCTATTGTAGTTGTGCCCCTTACCCAGGAGGTCCGCCATGTACCCTTACATTGTGCCCATTAAGTGGTGGCATGCCAATCCCTCTTCCTCTTCCCCTCTCCCCCCAGCTTGAATTAAATTGAGTATTTCTCTTTTGTGCATGTGTATAAGTTTGTTTATGGCTTCATATTACTATTGCACACATTTGATACTTGCTTTTCCATTTTTACAATACTTTTTTTTTTTTTAATTTAAAGAGGTTTATTCTGAGCCAAATTTGAGGGTCATGACCCAGAGCCATACTCAAGAAGGCTTGAGCAAGTTGATTCCCTGTGGTGGGGTTACAGGTTGGTTTTATACATTTTAGGGAGATGGGAATTACAGGTAAAGTCATAAATTAATATGTGGAAGGCATACATTGGTTTGTCCCCCAAAGATGAGACTTCTCAAAGTAGGGGCTTACAGGTTATAGGTGGGTTTAAAGATTCTTTTCAACAATTGGCTGAAAGAGTTAGGCTCTAATAGACCAGCAGTCAGCGGAAAGGAATGCTGAGTTAAGATAAGTGTCTGTTAATCAGAGACAAACTACCAGACTCAAGTGATTTGTTGTGTGTATTGAGGACATGCAGATATGTCTTGCATAGCCTTAGGCCTATTAATGAGTCACAGAAGATATCTCTAAGAAGGCATGGCTGGTCTCCTTTTGCATGGCTAGCAATGCAGTCTTACAGATCCCCTTGGCCAAGAGGAAGGTTCAGTCAGTTAGTTGTTGGGAGGGGGGGCCTTAAGATTCAATTTTAGTTCACAGTGTCTTTTTTTTTTTTATTGTTGGGGATTCATTGAGGGTACAATAAGCCAGGTTACACTGATTGCAATTGTTAGGTAAAAGTCCCTCTTGCAATCATGTCTTGCCCCCATAAAGTGTGACACACACCAAGGCCCCACCCCCCTCCTTCCGTCCCTCTTTCTGCTTTTCCTCCCCCCCCATAACCTTAATTGTCATTAATTGTCCTATCAAAATTGAGTACATAGGATTCATGCTTCTCCATTCTTGTGATGCTTTAATAAGAATAATGTCTTCCACTTACATCCAGGTTAATACGAAGGATGTAAAGTCTCCATTTATTTATTTATTTTTTTCCTCTGAGGATGGTATTCTTTTTTTTTTTTTTGATGACAGCTTATTTTCTTTTTTTAATTTTTTTTTATTGTTAAATCATAGCTATGTACATTAGTGCAATTGCCTGTCATAGCTATGTACATTAGTGCAATTGCCTGTACCCATTCTAAGATGCACCATGGATCTGGCCCCATCCATTACCCTCCCTCCACCAAAACCTCCCCCTTCCCTTCCCCTTCCTTGGCCCTTTCCTCATAGTCTTGTGCTATAGTTGAGTTATAGTCTTCATGTGAAAGCTATAATTTACCTTCATAGTAGGGCTGAGTACATTGGATACTTTTTCTTCCATTCCTGAGATACTTTGCTAAGAAGAATATGTCCCAGCTCCATCCATGTAAACATGAAAGAGGTAAAGTCTCCATCTTTCTTTAAGGCTGCATAGTATTCCATGGTATACATGTACCACAATTTGCTAGTCCATTCGTGGGTCGATGGGCACTTGGGCTTCTTCCATGCCTTAGCAATTATGAATTGGGCTGCAATAAACATTCTGGTACAGATGTCTTTGTTATATTGTGACTTTTGGTCTTCTGGGTATAAACCTAGTAAAGGAATTATAGGATCAAATGGCAGGTCTATTTTTAGGTCTCTAAGTGTTCTCTAAACATCCTTCCAGAAGGAACGTATTAGTGGGCATTCCCACCAGCAGTGTAGAAGTGTGCCCTTTCCTCCACATCCACACCAACATGTCTGGTTTTGGGATTTTGTTATGTGGGTTACTCTTACTGGGGTTAGGTGATATCTCAGAGTGGATTTGATTTGCATTTCTCTGATGATTAAGGATGATGAGCTTTTTTCATGTGTTTGTAGATCTTACATTGGTCTTCTTTAGAGAAGTTTCTCTTCAAGTCCCTTGCCCACCCTGAGATGGGGTCATGTGTTCTTTTCTTGTTAATACGTTTGAGTTCTCTGTGGATTCTGGTTATTAGACCTTAATTGGAGGTATAACCTGCAAATATTTTCTCCCATTCTGAGGGCTGTCTACTTGCTTTACTCACTATGTTGTTGGCTGTGCAGAAGGTTTTTAGTTTGATCAGGTCCCAGTTGTGTATTTTTGATACTGCTTCAATTGCCTGGGGAGTCCTCCTCATAAAATATTCACTCAAGCCAATTCTTTCAAGAGTTTTCCCTGCACTTTTTTTTTTTTTTTTTGGTAGGGACAGAGTCTCACCTTATGGCCCTCAGTAGAATGCTATGGCCTCACACAGCTCACAGCAACCTCCAACTCCTGGGCTTAAGTGATTCTCTTGCCTCAGCCTCCCGAGCAGCTGAGACTACAGGCACCCGCCACAACGCCCGGCTATTTTTTGGTTGCAGTTTGGCCAGGGCCAGGTTTGAACCCGCCACCCTCGGTACATGGGGCCGGCGCCCTGCCGACTGAGCCACAGGCGCCGCCCTTTCCCTGCACTTTCTTCAAGTATTTTTGTAGTTTCATGTCTTCAGTTTAAATCTTTTATCCAGTGAGAGTCTATCTTAGTTAATGGTGAAAGGTGTAGGTCCAGTTTCAATCTTCTACAGGTTGCCAGCCAGTTTACCCAGCACCATTTGTTAAATAGGGAATCTTTTCCCCACTGAATGTTTTGAATTGGCTTGTCAAAGATCAAATAACGGTAAGTAGCTGGATCCATCTCTTCGTTCTCTATTCTGTTCCAGACATCTACTTCTCTGCTTTTGTGCCAGTACCATACTGTTTTGATCACTATCGATTTATAGTACAGTCTCAGGTCTGGTAGCGTGATTCCTTCTGCTTTGTTTTTATTGCTCAGTAATATTTTGGCTATTTGAGGTTTTTTCTGATTCCGTATAAAACGAAGTATTATTTTTTCAAGATCTTTAAAGTATGACAATGGAGCTTTAATAGGAATTGCATTAAAATTGTATATTGCTTTGGGCAGTATGGACATTTTAACAATGTTGATTCTTCCCAACCATGAGCATCGTATGTTTTTCCATCTGTTAACATCTTTAGCTATTTCTTTTCTTAGAGTTTCATAGTTCTCTTTGTAGAGATCTTCCACGTCCTTTGTTAGGTATACTCCCAAATATTTCATCTTCTTTGGCACTACTGTGAAAGGAATAGAGTCCTTGACTGTTTGTTCGGCTTGGTTATTGTTGGTATATATAAAGGCTACAGATTTATGGTGTTGATTTTGTAGCCTGAGACATTGTTATATTCCTTGGTCACTTCTAAAAGTTTTGTAGTAGAATCCCTAGTGTTTTCCAGATATACGATCATATCATTTGCGAAGAGTGAAAGTTTGATCTCTTCTGACCCAATGTGGATACCCTTGACCGCCTTTTCTTCCCTAATTGCTATGGCTAAAACTTCCATTACAGTGTTAAAGAGCAATGGAGACAATGGGCAACCTTGCCTGGTTCTTGATCTGAGTGGAAATGATTTCAATTTAACTCCATTCAATATGATATTGGCTGTGGGTTTGCTGTAGATGGCCTCTACTAGTTTAAGAAATGTCCCTTCTATATCAATTTTCTTAAGTGCATTGATCATGAAGGGATAATAGATATTATCAAAAGCTTTTTCTGCATTAATTGAAAGAATCGTATGGTCTATAATTTTAAGTTTGTTTATGTGTTGAATTACATTTATAGATTTACGTATATTGAACCAGCCTTGAGATCCTGGGATAAATCCAACTTGGTCATGGTGTATAATTTTTTTGATGTGTTGTTGGATTCTGTTTGTTAGGATCTTATTGAGTATTTTAGCATCTATATTCATTAGTGATATTAGTCTATAATTTTCTTTTCTTGTTGGGTCTTTCCCTGGTTAGGGGATCAAGGTGATGTTTGCTTCGTAGAATGTGCTGGGTAATATTCCTTCTTTTTCTATATTTTTGAAGAGGTTTAGTAGTATAGGTACTAGTTCTTCTTTAAATGTTTGGTAGAATTCTGATGTAAAGCCATCTGGTCCTGGGCTTTTCTTTTTAGGGAGATTTTGTATAGTTGATGCTATTTCAGACCTTGATATAGGCCTGTTCAACATTTCCACTTCATTGTGGCTAAGTCTTGGTAGGTGGTGTGCTTCAAGGTATTGGTCGATTTCTTTCAGATTTTCATATTTGTGAGAGAGAGTTTCTTGTAGTATTTGTTAAGGATTTTTTGAATTTCTGAGGGGTCTGTTGTTATTTCATCATTACCTTTTCTGATTGATGGAATTAGAGATTTTACTCTTTTTTTCCTGGTTAGATTAGCCAAAGGTTTATCTGTTTCATTGATCTTTTCTTTTTTTTTTTTTCAATTTGGCTGGGGCTGGGTTTGAACCCGCAACCTCCGGCATATGGGACCGGCGCCCTACCCACTGAGCCACAGGCGCCGCCCTTATTGATCTTTTCAAAAAACCAACTTTTGGATTTATTGATCTGTTGTATAGTTCTTTTGTTTTCAATTTCATTTAATTCTGCTCTGATTTTGGTTATTTCTTTTCTTCTGCTGCATTTGGGGTTGAAGTGTTCTTCTTTCTCCAGTTGCTTGAGATGTTCCATTAAGTTATTGACTTCCTCTCTTTCCGTTTTCTTGAGGAAGGCTTGCAGGGCTATAAATTTCCCTCTTATGACTGCCTTTGAAGTATCCCAGAGGTTCTGGTAATTCATGTCTTGATTGTTGTTTTGTTCCAAAAATTTGGTGATTTCCTTCTTAATCTCGTCTATAACCCATCTATCCTTCAGCATAAGGTTGTTTAGCTTCCATGTTTTTGTATGGGTATGCAGGTACCTGTTGTTATTTAATTCAACTTTTCTTCCATGATGGTCTGAGAAGATGCAAGGAATAATTTCTATTTTTTTAAATTTGCTGAGGTTAGATTTGTGGCCTCGGATGTGGTTGATTTTGGAGTATGTTCCGTGGGCTGATGAGAAGAATGTGTATTCAGTTTTTAGGGGATGAAATGTTCTGTAGATGCCTGTTAAGTCCAGATGTTGAATGGTTGAGTTTAAATCTAAAATTTCTTTGCTTAGCTTCTTTTTGGGGGATCTATCCAGGACTGCTAAAGGGGTGTTTAAATCTCCAACTGTTATGGAAGTGGAGGAAATCGAGTTGCTCATGTCTGTTAGAGTTTCTCTTATAAATTGAGGTGCATTGTGGTTGGGTGCATAAATATTAATAATTGAGATCTCATCATATTGAGTATTACCTTTAACAAATATGAAGTGCCCATCCTTGTCCTTAGTTATTTTTGTTTGGTTTAAGGCCTGTTGCGTCTACGAAAAGGATTGCAATGCTGCCTTTTTCTTTTTTTGAAGATCCCATTCATAAATGACTGGCTGAGAAATCAGAAATCAAGCAGCAATTCAAAAGTTGGAATTAGGAATTCGAGGAGAAATTCAAAAGTTGTCTCAAGAATTTAATGAATTTAAAGACAAAACCACCAAAGACATTGATACACTGAAGCAAGAATTTGCAGCCCTCAAGGATCTGAAAAATATAGTAGAATCCCTCAGTAACAGAGTGGAGCATGCAGAAGAAAAGATTTCTGACATTGCAGACAAAGCCTTTGTACCTTCCCAAACACTCAAAGAGGAAGAGAAATGGAGAGCAAAAATGGATCATCCAATCAGAGAGCTCTGGGATAATTCAAAGAAGGCTAATATCTGACTCATTGGAATTCCTGAAACAGATGAAGTGGCCTCGCTAGGCACAGAGGCCCTTCTGCATGAAATTATGAAAGGGAATTTTCCAGATATACCTAGAGATTCTGAAATTCAGATAGCAGACAGCTTCGGAACTCCAGCATGACTCAACCCCAATAAGACATCCCCCAGGCATATCGTAATTAACTTCACTAAAGTTAAATATGAAGGAGAAGATTCTCAAAGCAGCCAGACATAAGAAAGCCATTACCTACAAAGGGAAGAATATTAGAATGACTGCAGATCTCTGCTGAAACTTTTCAAGCCAGAAGAGGGTGGTCATTTACTTTTAATCTCCTAAAGCAAAATAACATTCAACCCTGGATCCTGTGTCCATCTAAACTGAGTTTAATTTATGATGGAGAAAATAAATACTTTAATGACATTCATATGTTGAAGAAATTTGCCATAACCAAACCAGCTCTTCAGGATATTTTCAGACCTATCCTCCATAATGACCAACCCAATCCTCTACCACAAAAGTAAACTCACTCAGAAACTCTTGATCAAACTCCACCTTCCACACTGGGGAAAGGATTAAAAATGTCCACTGGACTTTTGAAAAACTCGATACCCAAAATTTTACCTGACTTATCAATATTCTCCATTAACGTGAATGGCTTAAACTGTCCTCTAAAGAGGCATAGGTTAGCTGACTGGATACAAAAACTCAGGCCAGATATTTGTTGCATACAAGAGTCACATCTTACCTTAAAAGACAAATATAGACTCAGGGTGAAAGGATGGTCATCCATATTTCAGGCAAATGGTAATCAGAAAAAAGCTGGTGTTGCAATTTTATTTGCAGACACAATAGGCTTTAAACCAACAAAAATAAGGAAGGATAAGAATGGTCACTTCATATTTGTTAAGGGTAATACTCAATATGATGAGATTTCAATTATTAATATCTATGCACCCAACCAGAATGCCCCTCAATTTATAAGAGAAACTGTAACAGACATGAGCAACTTGATTTCCTCCAGCTCCATAATAGTCAGAAATTTCAACACTCCTTTGGCAGTGTTGGATCAATCCTCCAATAAGAAGCTGAGGAAAGAAATTTTAGATTTAAACCTAACCATCCAACATTTGGTTTTAGCAGACATCTACAGAACATTTCATCCCAACAAAACTGAATACACATACTTCTCATCAGCCCACAGAACTTAATCCAAAATCGACCACATCTTAGGTCACAAATCTAACCTCAGTAAATTTAAAGTAATAGAAATTATTCCTTGCATCTTCTCGGACCACCATGGAATAAAAGTTGAGCTGAGTAACAATAGGAATCTGCATACTCATACAAAAACATGGAAGTTAAATAACCTTATGCTGAATGATAGCTGGGTCAGAGATGAGATTAAGAAGGAAATTGCCAAATTTTTGGAACAAAATGTCAATGAAGACACGAATTATCAGAACCTTGGGATACCGCAAAGGCAGTCCTAAGAGGGAAATTTATAGCACTGCAAGCCTTCCTCAAGAGAACGAAAGAGAGGAAGTTAACAACTTAATGGGACATCTCAAGCAACTGGAAAAGGAAGAACATTCCAACCCCAAACCCAGTAGAAGAAAAGAAATAACCAAAATTAGAGCAGAATTAAATGAAATCGAAAACAAATTATACAACAGATCAATAAATCAAAAAGTTGGTTTTTTGAAAAGATCACTAAAATAGATAAACCTTTGGCCAACCTAATCAGGAAAAAAGAGTAAAATCTCTAATCTCATCAATCAGAAATGACAAAGGCGAAATAACAACAGACTCCTCAGAAATTCAAAAAGTCCTGAATGAATATTACAAGAAACTTTATTCTCAGAAATATGAAAATCTGAAGGAAATTGACCAATACTTGGAAGCATGTCACCTTCCAAGACTTAGCCAGAATCAAGTGAAAATGTTGAGCAGGGCTATATCAAGTTCTGAAATAGCATCAATCATACAAAACCTCCCTAAAAAGAAAAGCCCGGACCAGATGGTTTCACATCAGAATTCTACCAAACCTTTAAAGAGGAATTAGTACCTATATTACTCAACATGTTCCAAAAGGTAGAAAAAGAAGGAAGACTACCCAACACGTTCTATGAAGCAAACATCACCCTGATCCCCAAACCAGGAAAATACCCAAGAAGAAAAGAAAATTATAGACCGATATCATTAATGAATATAGATGCAAACATATTCAACAAGATCCTAACAAACAGAATCCAACAACACATCAAAAAAATTATACATCATGACCAAGTCGGTTTTATCCCAGGGTCTCAAGGCTGTTTCAATATGCATAAATCTGTAAGTATAATTCAGCACATAAACAAATTAAAAAACAAAGACCACATGATTCTCTCAATTGATGCAGAGAAAGCTTTTTATAATACCCAGCATCCCTTCATGTTCAGAACACTTATGAAAATTAGTATAGAAGGGACATTTCTTTCTTTTTTTTTTTTTTTTGTAGAGACAGAGTCTCTCTGTACCACCCTTGGGTAGAGTGCCATGGTGTCACATGGCTCACAGCAACCTCTAACTCTTGGGCTTACGCGATTCTCTTGCCTCAGCCTCCTGAGCAGCTGGGAGTACAGGCGCCCGCCACAACGCCCGGCTATTTTTTTGTTGCAGTTTGGCCGGGGCTGGGTTTGAACCCATCACCCTCGGCATATGGGGCCAGCACCCTACTCACTGAGCCACAGACGCCGCCCTAGAAGGGACATTTCTTAAACTGATAGAGGCCATCTACAGGAATCCCACAGCCAATATCATATTGAATGGAGTTAAATTGAAATCATTTCCACTCAGATCTGGAACCAGACAAGGCTGCCCATTGTCTCCATTGCTCTTTAATATTGTAATGGAAGTTTTAGCCATTGCAATTAGGGAAGAAATGGCTATAAAGTGTGTCCATATAGGGTCAGAAGAGATCAAACTGTCACTCTTCACAGATGATATGATTGTATATCTGGAAAACACCAGAGATTCTCCTACAAAACACTTAGAAGTGGTCAAGGAATACAGCAGCATCTCAGGTTATAAAATCAACATTCATAAATCGGTAGCCTTTATATATACCAATAATAGTCAAGTTGAAAAAACAGTTAAGGACTCTATCCCATTCACAGTAGTGCCAAAGAAGATGAAATATTTGGGAGTTTATCTAACAAGGACGTGAAAGATCTCTATAAAGAGAACTATGAAAACTCTAAGAAAAGAAATAGCTGAAAATGTTAATAAACGGAAAAACATACCATGCTCATGGCTGGGAAGAATCAACATTGTTAAAATGTCCATAATACCCAAAGCAATATATAATTTTAATGCAATCCCTATTAAAGTTCCACTGTCATACTTTAAAGATCTTGAAAAAAAAATACTTCATTTTATATGGAATCAGAAAAAAGCCTCGAATAGCCAAGACATTACTCAGAAATAAAAACAAAGCAGGAGGAATCACGCTACCAGACCTCAGACTATACTACAAATCGATGGTGATCAAAACAGCATGATATTGGCACAAAAACAGAGAAGTAGATATCTGGAACAGAAAAGAGAACCAAGAGATGAATCCAGCTACTTACCATTATTTAATCTTTGACAAGCCAATTAAAAACATTCAGTGGGGAAAAGATTCCCTATTTAACAAATTGTGCTGGGTGAACTTCCTGGCAATGTGCAGAAGACTGAAACTGGACCCACACCTTTCACCATTAACTAAGATAGACTCTCACTGGATTAAAGATTTAAACTTAGGACATGAAACTATAAAAATATTTGAAGAGAGTGTAGGGAAAACCCTTAAGAAATCGGCTTGGGCAAGGATTTTATGAGGAGCACTCCCCCCCCCCCGGGCAATTGAAGCAGCTTCAAAAATGCACTACTGGGAACTGATCAAACTAAAAAGCTTCTGCACAGCCAAAAACACAGTAAGTAAAGCAAGCAAACAGCGCTCAGAATGGGAGAAGATATTTGCAGGTTATGTCTCTGACAAAGGTTTAATAATCAGAATCCACAGATTCCACGCAGGTGGGGCGCCAGCCCCATATGCGGAAAAGAACAAGTGATCCCATCACCGGCTGGGCAAGGGATTTGAAGAGAAACTTCTCTGAAATAGATAGGCGTGCGGCCTACAGACATATGAAAAAATGCTCATCATCTTTAATCTTCAGAGAAATACAAATCAAATATACTTTGAGATATCATCTAACTCCAGTAAGATTAGCCTATATCACAAAATCCCAAGACCATAGGTGTTGGCTTGGATGTGGAGAAAAGGGAACACTTCTACACTGCTGGTGGGAATGCAAATTAATACATTCCTTTTTGGAAAGAGATATGGAGAACACTTAGAGATCTAAAAATAGATCTGCCATTCAATCCTATATCTCCTCTACTAGGCATATACCCAGAAGACCAAAACTCACATCATAACAAAGATATTTGTACCAGAATGTTTATTGCAGCCCTATTCATAATTGCTAAATCATGGAAAAAGCCCAAGTGCCTAACGATCCACGGATGGATTAATAAATTGTGGTATATGTACACCATGGAATATTATGCAGCCTTAAAGAAAGATGGAGACTTTACCTCTTTCATGTTTACGTGGCTGGAGCTGGTACATATTCTTCTTAGTAAAGTATCTCAAGAATGGAAGAAAAAGTATCCAATGTAATCAGCTCTACTATGAAACTGATTTATGGATTTCACATGAAAGCTATAACCCAGTTACAACCTAAGAATAGGGGAAAAGGGGAAAGGGAGTCGAGGGAGCAAGGAGTACGTCAGATGGAGGGGGATTGGTGCGATTACACCTGCAGTGCATCTTATAAGCATATATGTGAAATTTAGTAAATGTGGAATGTAAATATCTAAGCACAATAACTAAGAAAATGACAGGGAGGCTATGTTAATCAGTGTGATGAAAATGTGTCAAAAGGTCTATGAACCTTCCATAGACCCATCCAACATGGGTTCTAGCACCATGATCACATTAATGTACATAGCTATGATTTAATACAAATAAATAAATAAATATATAAAATTAAAATAAATAATAATAATAAATTAAATAAATAAAATTGAAAAAAAAAACATTCAGTGTGGATAATATTCCCTATTTAACAAATGATGCTGGGTGAACTGGCTGGCAACCTGCAGAAGACTGAAACTCGACCCACACCTTTCACCATTAACTAAGATAGGCTCTCACTGGTTTAAAGATTTAAACTTAAGACATGAAAGTATAAAAATACTAGAAGAGAGTGCAGGGAAAACCCTTGAAGAAATCGGCCTGGGCAAGGATTTTATAAGGAGGATCCCCCCAAGCAATTGAAGCAGCTTCAAAAATACACTACTGGGACCTGATCAAACTAAAAAGCTTCTGCACAGCCAAAAACACAGTAAGCAAAGCAGGCAAACAGCCCTCAGAATGGGAGAAGATATTTGCAATTTATGTCTCTGACAAATGTTTAATAACCAGAATCCACAGAGAACTCAAATGTATAAGCAAGAAAAGAACAAGTGATCCCATCGCAGGTTGGGCAAGGGATTTGAAGAGAAACTTCTCTGAAATAGATAGGCGTGTGGCCTACAGACATATGAAAAAATGCTCATCATCTTTAATCATTATAGAAGTGCAAATCAAATATACTTTGAGATATCATCTAACTCCAGTAAGACTAGCCTATATCACAAAATCCCAAGACCAGAGATTTGGTGTGGATGTGGAGAAAAGGGAACACTTCTACACTGCTGGTGGGAATGCAAATTAATACATTCCTTTTGGAAAGATGTATGGAGAACAGTTAGAGATCTAAAAATAGATCTGCCATTTAATCCTATAATTCCTCTACTAGGCATATACCCAGAAGACCAAAAATCACATCACAACAATGATATTTGTACCAGAATGTTTATTGCAGCCCTATTCATAATTGCTAAGTCATGGAAAAAGCCCAAGTGCCCATCGATCAATGGATGGATTAACAAATTGTGGTATATGTACACCATGGAATATTATGCAGCCTTAAAGAAAGATGGAGACTTTACCTCTTTCATGTTTATATGGATGGAGCTGGAGCATATTCTTCTTATTAAAGTATCCCAAAAATGGAAGAAAAAGTACCCAGTGTACTCAGCCCTACTATGAAACTAATTTATGGCTTTCATATGAAAGCTATAACCCAGCTACAACCTAAGAATAGGGGGAAGGGGAAAAGGGATGGGGGGACGGGGGAGGGGGGCAGTGGGAGGAGGATGGTGGGATTCCACCTGTGGTGCATCTTACAGGGTATACGTGAAACTTATTAAATGTGGAATGTAAAAGTCTTAGCACAGTAACTAAGAAAATGCCAGGAAGGCTATGTTAACCAGTATGATGAAAATGTGTCAAACGGTCTATGAAACTAGTGTATGGTGCCCCATGATCACATTAATGTACACAGCTATAATTTAATAAAAAAAAAAATCTTTCCCCAGGCCAATATCATCAACAGTTTTTACCATGCATTCTTCTAGGATTTTTTATCATGTCATGTCTTAGATTTAAATGTTTCATCCATAGCGAGTCAAATATGGTAAGTGGTAAAAGGTGCAGGTCCAGTTTCATTTTTTTTGCATGTGGTTATCTAGTTCTTCCAGCAACATTTGTTGAAAAGGGATTCTTTTCCCCATTGTATGCTTTTGTTTGGTTTATTGAAGATCACATGGTGATAAGAGGCTGGTTTCATATTTACATTTTCTATTCTGTTCCATATGTCTATGTCTCTATTTTTGATCACTGTGGACTTGTAATATAACCTGAAGCCTGGTAGGTGATGCCTCTGGCATTGTTTTTATTACTAAGAATTGCCTTGGCTATACGGTGTATTGTTTTTTGTTTTTTTTTTCTCATTTGAGTTCTTCAAAGTGTGATATTGATATTTTCGTGGGGATTGCATTAAATCTGTAGTTGCTTTGTAGTACAGAGATTTTGACAATATTGGTTCTTCCCAGCCGTATGTTGCATGGTTTATTCTTCCATTTGTTAATGTACTCTGCTATTCCTTTTCTTAGGGTTTCCTAATTCTCTTTGTAAAGCTTCTTCTTACCTTTCATTAAGTATTTTCCCAGGTATTTCATTTTCTCTGATGTTACTGTTAAGGGTATTGTGTCCTTGATTTGCTTGGCAACTTGACTGCTATGGGTGTATACAAAAGCCAGTGAGTTTTATACTTTCATATGTTTCCATGTTGTTTCTTTGGATCCTTTTATTTCAACTCAAAAAACTCCCTTTAGCATTTTTCATAAGGGAGAGCTAGTGGCAATGATCTCCCTTTGGCATTTGATCTTCTTCCTCTTTCTTTCTCTTCTCTTCCTCCTTTTTTTGGTGGGGTGGGGGTCTGGTAAAGCCTTTATCCCGCCTTCATTTCTGAAGGCAAAGGTTGCTAGGTATGAAAGTCTTGATTGCCAGTTTTTTTTTTGTTTTTACTTTCAGCAATTTGATTATATTATTGCATTCCCTCCTGGACTACAAGGTTTATTTTGAGAAATCTGCTGATAGCTTTTGGGAGTTTCCTTATTTGTGATAAGTTTCTTTCCTCTTGCAGTTTTTAATATTTTTGTCTTTGACTTTTGACAATTTGATTACAGTGTCTTGGAGTATTCGTCTATGAGTTAATCTTGCTTTGACTCCTTCAAGCATTGTCAATCTGAATGTCCACATCCCTCCCAAGAGTTATGAAGGTTTCAGCCATTATTTCTTTAAGTTTCATTCCTCTTTCTCTCTTCTCTGGCTTGGACTCCCACAATTCATATTTTTGTATGCTTGATGGTGTTCCATAGGTCCCATTTTTTTTTTTATTGTTTCTTTTCTTTTTGGTCCTCTAAGTGACTAATTTAAAATGATATGTTTTCTATTTCCTAATTATTATTATTATTTTTGATATGGAGTGTCAGTCTGTCACCCAGTCGAGAACAGTGGCATTGTCATAGCTCACTGTAACCTCAAACCCCTGGGCTTAAGTGATCCTCCTGTCTCAGTTTCTCAAGTAGCTGGGTCTACAGGCATCCATCACAATGCTTTGATAATTTTTTTTTAAGTTGTTAGTAGAGACAGGATTTCACTCTTTCTCAGGCTAGTTGAGCTCCTGAGCTCAAGCAGTTTTCCTGCCTCAGCTCTCAGAGTGCGAGGATTATAGGTGTGAGCTACCTTACCTGCCCAATTTTTTAAATTATTCCTCATAATTAAGTCTGTTGTTTAAGCTCTTTATTGAATTTTTCATTCTTATCATTAAATTCTTCAGCTCCAGGATTTCTGTATGGTTCTTATTTTGCCTCAAAATTTCTAGTTCTTTGTTAAACTTTCCATTTTGTTCACTAATTGTTTTCCTTATTCTGTTCAGTTGTCTATCTATGCTGTCTTGCATCTTGTCAATCTTATATCAGAAGATTATTTAAAATTCTTTTTCAAGCAATTTATAGATCTATATTTCTTGGGGCAAGTTGCTGGAGCCTTGTTAGTTCTCTGTGTTGGTGTCGTGTTTGAATGATTCTCTGAGATGTACATAGCCTTGCACTGATGTCTGGGTATTTGAAGGAGAAAATGCCTCTTCCAGCTATTTTTTTTTTTTTATACTTGGGGATTCAATGAGGGTACAATAAACCAGGTTACACTGATTGCAATTGTTAGGTAAAGTCCCTCTTGCAATCATGTCTTGCCACCATAAGGTGTGACACACACCAAGGCCCCACCCCCCTCCCTCCATCCCTCTTTCTGCTTTTACTCCCCCCATAACCTTAATTGTCATTAATTGTCCTCATATCAAAATTGAGTACATAGGATTCATGCTTCTCCATTCTTGTGATGCTTTACTAAGAATAACGTCTTCCACTTCCATCCAGGTTAATACAAAGGATGTAAAGTCTCCATTTTTTTAAATGGCTGCATAGTATTCCATGATATACATATACCACAGCTTGTTAATCCATTCCTGGGTTGGTGGGCATTTAGGCTGTTTCCACATTTTGGCGATTGTAAATTGAGCTGCAATAAACAGTCTAGTACAAGTGTCCTTATGATAAAAGGATTTCTTTCCTCTGCACAGATGCCCAGTAATGGGATTGCAGGATCAAATGGGAGGTCTAGCTTGAGTGCTTTGAGGTTTCTCCATACTTCCTTCCAGAAAGGTTGTACTACTTTGCAGTCCCACCAGCAGTGTAAAAGTGTTCCCTTCTCTCCATATCCACGCCAGCATCTGCAATTTTGAGATTTTGTGATGTGGGCCATTCTCACTGGGGTTAGATGATATCTCAGGGTTGTTTTGATTTGCATTTCTCTAATATATAGAGATGATGAACATTTTTTCATGTGTTTGTTAGCCATTCGTCTGTCATCTTTAGAGAAAGTTCTATTCATGTCTCTTGCCCATTGATATATGGGATTGTTGGCTTTTTTCATGTGGATTAATTTGAGTTCTCTATAGATCCTAGTTATCAAGCTTTCGTCTGATTGAAAATATACAAATATCCTTTCCCATTGTGTAGGTTGTCTCTTTGCTTTGGTTATTGTCTCCTTAACTGTACAGAAGCTTTTCAGTTTAATGAAGTCCCATTTGTTTATTTTTGTTGTTGTTGCAATTGCCATGTCCATCTTCTTCATGAAGTATTTCCCCAGGCCAGTATCTTCAAGTGTTTTTCCTATGCTTTCTTGGAGGATTTTTATTGTTTCATGTCTTAAATTTAAGTCCTTTATCCATATTGAATCAATTTTTGTCAGTGGGAAAAGGTGTGGGTCCAGTTTCAGTCTTTTACATCTAGACATCCAGTTCTCCCAACACCATTTATTGAATAGGGAGTCTTTCCCCCAAGGTATGTTCTTGTTTGGTTTATCGAAGATTAGGTGGTTATAAGATGGTAATTTCATTTATTGGTTTTCAATTTGATTCCAAGTGTCTATGTCTCTGTTTTTGTGCCAGTACCATGCTGTCTTGACCACTATGGCTTTGTAGTAAAGACTACAATCTGGTATGCTGATGCCCCCAGCTTTATTTTTATTACTAAGAACTGCCTTAGCTATACGGGTTTTTTCTGGTTCCATACAAAACCAGAATCATTTACTCCAAATCTTGAAAGTACGGTGTTGATATTTTGATAGGAATGGCATGGAATTGGTAGATTGCTTTGGGAAGTATAGACATTTTAACAATGTTGATTCTTCCCATCCATGTGCATGGTATGTTCTTCCATTTGTTAATATCCTCTGCTATTTCCTTTCTTAGGATTTCATAATTTTCTTTATAGAGGTACTTCACCTGCTTCGTTAGGTATATTCCTAGGTATTTCATTTTCTTTGAAACTATGGTGAAGGGAGTTGTGTCCTTAATTAGCTTCTCATCTTGACTGTTATTGGCGTATACAAAGGCTACTGACTTGTGGACATTGATTTTATATCCTAAAAAATTACTGTATTTTTTGATAACTTCTAGGAGTCTTGTGGTTGAGTCTTTGGGGTTCTCTAAGTATAAGATCATGTCGTCAGCAAAGAGGGAGAGTTTGACCTCCTCTGCTCCCATTTGGATTCCCTTTATTTCCTTGTCTTGAATAATTGTATTGGCTAGAACTCCAGCACTATGTTGAATAGTAAAGGTGACAGAGGACAACCTTGTCTGGTTCCAGTTCTAATGATCCAAGTTTATGGTGCTCCATGATCATACTAATGTACACAACTATGATTTATTAAAAGAACATAAATAAAAAGAGGAAAAGCTTTCAGTTTTACTCCATTCAGTAAAATATTAGCTGTGGGTTTGTCATAGATAGCTTCAATCAGTTTTAGAAATGTGCCACCTATGCCTATACTCTTCAGTGTTCTAATTAGAAAAGGATGCTGGATTTTATCAAATGCTTTTTCTGCATCTATTGAGAGGATCATGTGATCTTTATTTTTGCCTCTGTTAATATGGTGGATAACGTTTATGGACTTGCGTATGTTAAACCAGCCTTGCATCCCTGGGATGAAGCCTACTTGATCATGATGAATGACTTTTTTGATGATAAGCTGTAATCTATTGGCTAGGATTTTGTTGAGAATTTTTCCATCTATATTCATGAGTAAGATTGGTCTGAAATTCTCCTTTTTGTTTGGGTCTTTTCCTGGTTTTGATATCAGGGTGATGTTTGCTTCATAGAATGTGTTGGGGAAGATTCCTTCTTCCTCAATTTTTTGGAATAATTTCTTCAGTACAGGAATAAGCTCTTCTTTGAAGGTTTGATAGAATTCTGGTTTTAAACCATCTGTACCAGAGCATTTTTTGGTTGGAAGATTATTTATTGTTTCTTTGATCTCAGTGCTTGAAATTGGTCTGTTCAGGAGCTCTATTTCTTACTGGCTGAGTCTAGGGAGAGGGTGTGATTCCAAATATTGATCCATTTCCTTCCACATTGTCAAATTTCTGGGCATAGAGTTTCTGGTACTGTTCAGAGATGATCTCTTGCATCTCTGTGGGATCAGTTGTTATTTCCCCTTTGTCATTTGTGATTGAGGTTACTAGAGATTTTACTTTTCTGTTTCTCGTTAGTCTAACCAATGGTTTATCTATTTTATTTATTTTTTCAAAAAACCAACTCCTTGTTTCATTAATTTTCTGAATGATTCTTTTGTTTTCAATTTCATTGATCTCTGATTTGATCTTGGATATTTCTTTTCTTCTACTGAGTTTAGGCATAGATTGTTCTTCTTTTTCCAATTCCATAAGATGGCTTGTGAGATTGTTGATGCGCTCTCTTTCTGTTTTTCGAATGTAGGCATCTAAAGCGATGAATTTTTCTCTCAAAACTGCTTTTGCAGTATCCACAGGTTTTGGGAGCTTGTGTTTTCATTGTTGTTATGCTCAAGGAAGTCAATGATTTCCTGTTTTATTTCTTTCTGCACTCATCTGTTATTCAACAGAAGATTGTTTAATTTCCATGCCTTTGTGTGGGGTCAAGCGTTTTTGTTAGAGTTGAGTTCCACCTTTAGTGCCTTATGGTCTGAGAAGATACAAGGTAAAGTTTCAATTCTTTGATTCTGTTGATATTTGTTTTGTGTCCCAGGATATGATCAATTTTGGAGAATATTCCATGGGGTGATGAGAAGAATGTATATTCTTTATCTTTGGGATGGAGTGTTCTATATGCGTCTATCAAGCACAGTTGTTCTAGGGTCTCATTTAAATCTCTTATATCTTTGTTTAATTTCTGTTTAGAGGATCTATCCAGCTCTGTAAGAGGAGTGTTAAAGTCCCCTGTTATGATGGTATTATCAGATATCATATTGCTCAGACTGAGTAAGGTCTGTTTCAAGAATATGGGAGCATTTAAATTGGGTGCATAAATATTTAGAATTGAAACATCTTCTTGTTGTATTTTCCCCTTGACCAATATAAAGTGACCATCTTTGTCTTTTTTGACTTTAGTTGCTTTAAATCCACATGAATCTGAAAATAAGATTGCAACTCCTCTTTTCTTCTGAATTCCGTTTGCCTAAAAAATTGTCTTCCAACCCTTGACTCGGAGCTTTAATTTGTCTTTTGAAGCCAGGTGTGTTTCTTGAAGACAGCTAATGGATGGCTTGTGTTTTTTAATCCAGTCAGCCAATCTATGTCTCTTCAGTGGGGAATTCAAGCCATTAACATTTATTGAGATAATTAATAATATGTTAGTATTCTATTCATCTTATTTTGTGAGAGTCCATTGCTTAGTTTTATCTTTTGCATCAGTGTGGAGGTTAGGTTCTGTCTTTTAATTTCTGGGTTCTTACTTTGATGCTGATCCATTGTGGCGGTCAGTGTGCAGAACAGGTTGAAGTATTTCCTGTAGAGCTGGTCTTGTTGTGGCAAATTTCCTCAATGTTTGTATATCCGTAAATGATTTGATTTCTCCATCAATTTTTAAGCTTAGCTTAGCAGGGTACAGAATTCTGGGCTGAAAATTGTTCTGTTTAAGTAGATTAAAGGTAGATGACCATTGTCTTCGTGCTTGGAAAGTTTCATTAGAGAAGTCTGCGGTCACTCTGATGGCTTTGCCCCTGTAGGTCAACTGTTACTTACTCCTGGTAGCTTGCAGAATCTTTTCTTTTGTCTTGACTTTGGACAGGTTCATCACAATGTGTCTTGGAGAAGCTCGGTTAGAGTTGAGGCAACCTGGGGTCCGATATCTCTCTGAAAGCACTGTGTCAGAATCTTCGGTGATATTTGGGAAATTTTCTTTTATAATATTCTCTAGTATGGCTTTCATTCCTCTGGGGCATTCTTCTTCCCCTTCTGTGATTCCTATAACTCGTATGTTGGAACGCTTCATAAAGTCCCATAATTCTGACAGTGAACGTTCTGCTTTCTCTCTCTTCTTTTCTGCCTCTTTTACTATCTGAGTTATCTCAAGAACTTTGTCTTCTACCTCTGAAATTCTTTCTTCTGCATGGTCTAACCTGTTGCTGATACTTTCCATTGCATCTTTAAGTTCCCTAATTGACTGTTTCAGTTCCTTCAGCTCTGCTATATCCTTTTTATGTTCTTCACATCATTCATCTCTTATTTTATTCTGTTTTTGGGTTTCCTTTTGGTTATTTTCCACTTTATTAGCAGTTTCCTTCATTTTTTCCATCATTTCTTTCATTGTTTTCAACATGTGTATTCTAAATTCCCTTTCTGTCATTCCTAACATTTCTTTATAGGTGGAATCCTCTGCAGTAGCTACCTCATGGTCCCTTGGCGGGGTTGTTCTGGACTGGTTCTTCATGTTGCCTGGAGTTTTCTGCTGATTCTTCCTCATGAGTGATTTCTTTTATCTGTTTCCTTGCCCTAATTTTCCTTTCACTTCCTCTTGCTCTTTAAGTTCTCGTGCCTGTGGAAGTTGCATGTAGGTTTAGACCGATTGATCACACATGACCCTTGCCAGTTTTCCACTGTTTTAGTCCTCCTCTTGGGGTCCAGAAGTCTCTCGCTGACTCCCTGTATCCTCACAGGGGTAATGATAGGCAGATCCCACCAGCCAGAGATTCCTGGAGTCCTATCTCCCCAGACTCACGTGCCCAGATGCAAGGAAGCTGTTACTCAGCGCCATCTTGCTCTCCTTCGCCTCTTCCAGCTTTACAGTCTAGATTTGGTAGGTAAAAGTCTTCTATCAAGTTTCTGGGCTAATGGCATTATCTCTGGAATTGTGGTCAAATGGGTTAGAGCTGGATCACATGGTTGCTATTGGGTCTTCAGTGGAGTCTGTATTTGGTGGGCCCATTATCAGGGACAGGATTTTGCATAAATTCTGTCTGGTTCTTCAGTGAAATGGACTGCTTCTGAGACCTCGGTCAGTAGGACTGGTACTGGGATGACAGTGTGCTTCAGGGTCCACAGGTGACAGTTCTGTTATCAGGTATGTTAATAATTTATCTTCTTCTTAGTATCTGAGAGGGCTCCCACAGGGTCACTGGGTTGGTTCCTTGGGCAGTTGGTACTGGCTCTCTACCATGGCTGAGAGGGGCTAGAATTGAGTTACTGGGCTGCCAAAGCTGAGGTCTGCAAGGCTGCCTCTGGGGGGCACTGATGGGTGTGTCTTCTAGTGAGTCCCTAAGGTGCAGGTCTATTCCCACACTGTAGCTGAGAGGGGCTGAAGCTTGACCTTAATGGCTGTGCCTGTCTGCTGGGGCATGTATGGGTATATACTCTTCCAGTCCGTGATAGGCAGGACTCCTGTCACACTGTAATTGAGAGATGCTGGAGCTGAGGTACAGGGTCATCCTTAGCCAGCAGTGAAGTCAACAGACCTGTCACCCAAGGCATGAGTAGACATGATTACTCCATGGCAGATAATCTGGTGGCAGGATCAAGGCCAAACAAGTTGTAGTTGAGTCTATAAGAGAATGAGGCTGTTTCCGGGTCTGTAGCCAAGACCACAGTTGGTGAGTTTGTCAACTGGGTGTGGGTCTTCCCTGTCAAAATGACCCTCCTCTGTCTTGGGCTCCAACGATTTTTACCATTTTCTACCTAAATCCCAAGGCTATATAAAGGTACTCCTGTTCATGGATGGCTGTGAAATTATTGCTGCTTCATGGAGAATACAAGAGAGATACCTTCTATTCCATCATCTCCTTGACATTATTGCCTTCACATGTTTCTTGATTATTTTGAAATATCTTTTTCCCCTGGGATGAAATTTCTCAAGAGCACACAAGCTCTAAGGGAAAAGCTAGGGGATTTTTTTTTCCCCCATCAATTCTGTGTTTTGGAGCTAAGTAGTTGTCCTTTAAAAAAGCAAAACTTTCACCTGAAGTAGCTGAGAAAATCCTACTGTGGGCTGTCTGTAGCAGCTCAGCGTCACCTTGGTGAGGCTGCTGCCAATGCCCACGGACCCCTTCACTGCCATTCTCAGCAGCGCATGTCCTACTTTTATTTAAATAGCATAAAGGTTGGAGCTAGAAAAGAGAACAATATCCAATTTGGCATTTGCCGCAAGTATTATAAATATAGACTATAGAGATTCTAGGAAAGAGCAAGGTTGGTGGTCTGAGATGAGAGAGGAGATTAAAACCGGCACATAACAGAATGCTTGTTAGCGTGAGAAAGCACCCTATAGGTTAGTAGTTCTAACTCCCTCACCCTGGAGATTAGGAAATTGAAATCCAGCTTGGTGAAATGACTTGGTAAAGAGAGAACTCAAGGTTTTTTTTGTTTTTTTTTTTTTTTACCTCTGAGACATTACTCTTCCTATTATACCCAACAATGCTTTCTGAGTCCTTTAGATGTGGAAGTCAGTGATAGCTTGCTAGTATGTTCTTTTCCTGTAGATCTGGATTTGTGAGCAAGAAAAATTTAGTTGATGACGAAAAAAATTTGCTAAGATTTGTTGTTTCTATCCTCAGTGTGATGGTTAATTTTAAATACCAACTTATCTGGTCCACAGGCCCCAAATATGTGGTCAAATAATATCATGAATGTTTCTGTGAAGGTGTTTTATATGAGATTAACACTTCAATTAGTGGAATTTGAGTAAAGCATTGCTTTCCATATGCAGTTAGGCCTCATTCAATCAGTTAAAGGCCTGAATACAACAAAAGACTGACTCTCCAAGTGAGGGAGAATTCCACCAGCAGACAGGTTTGTCCTGCAGCAATCACTGTCTTCCTGGGTCTCTAGGGTGATGGCCTACCCTTCAGATCTTGGACCTGTCAGCCTCCATAGTCTTGTGAGCTAAATCTTTAAAGTGAGTCTCTTTATCTTTGTGTACCTGTCTTAGTGGATTTATTTATCTGGAGAATTTTGAATGATATACTTGGTGGGACATTTGTTTCTCTAATCCAGGATTTGTATTTTAAATATTTGTATCCAAAACATCTTGTTAGATGTTTTGGGTCATCCTGTGCTGTTATCTGTCTCCTTAATATTCTATAAACACACAGATGTTCCTTTTTTGTTTTGGTACTAAATGCCAACCTTTAAAATTGTTGAGCAATTAGACTGTGTCTTCCTCAGTTAGGGAGATCATATCATAATAGAATCCTGATATAATTTCATCAAATTCTGAAACAGAGCTGCTGGTTCTCCCTGTGGAATGGTAAGGTAGCTTCTTGCCTCAGATGCCGGAGAAGACAAAAAAGCTAGTTCACAGCAGCTAAGTTTTTATTCATCTTCAAAAATTTGGTCGTTATTCTCCTGTGCAGTCCTCTGTCCTGGTTTCCCAGATCCTCTGCATCCACCTCTTTTGTATTGATTAGGACACTCATTGTCATGACTGAAGAGAACTCACCTCAAACTAGCTTATGCCAAAATAGAATTTTATTATCTTATGTAATAAGAAAGTCTGAGGGGGGATCTGCGATGGATGAAGCCAGAGTTTCAATCATGGTCACCATGACCTACTCTCTCATGCATCTGTCTGCTTGGCCTTCCTTCCTGCTGCCATCATTTTCGGGCCAGCTTACAATTAGTATTGGCAACATCCACTCGGCAGCTCCTGGTTCTCATCCTGACCTTTAAACACCACAGTAGACGGTGGGACTGCAAGCTAATACAAACTTTTTGGAAGGAAGTATGAAGAATCTTCAAAGAACTCAAATTAGACCTTCCATCTGATTCTACAATCCCATTAATAAGCATCTACTCAGAAGAAAAAAAATCCTTTTATCATAAGGACATTTGCACTAGACTGTTTATCACAGCTCAATTTACAATGGCTAAATTCTCACCAACCCAGGAATGGATTAACAAGCTGTGGTATTTGTATACCATGGAATATTATTCAGCCACTAAAAAAAAAATGGAGACTTTACATATTTTGTATTAACCTGGATGGAGGTGTAACACTTTCTTCTTAGTAAAGCATCACAAGAGTGGAGAAGCAAGAATCTAATCTTATCAAATAAATTTGCTAAGATTTGTTATTTCTACCATGAGTGTAATGGTTAATTTTAAATACCAACTTATCTGGTCCACAGGCCCCAGATATGTGATCATTTCTGGGGCATAGATGAGCTAATACAAGGGAGGGGGTAGGGGAATGACCAAGTGGGGAGAGGGGAAGAGGGAAGGGGTGGGGAGGGTCACATCTCTTAGGGGCAGGACACAATTATAAGAGGTACTTTATTTAACAAATGCAGTAAATGTAAGCTAATTTTTCGTACCCCCAACGAATCCCCCACAATAAATAAATAAATAAACACACACATACACCACAGCAGAAACAGATGCTCCTGTGTGCTGATGACCATCCTAGGCCTGACCCTTCTTGGCCAGCTCAGTCATCTTTCTGTTCCCGACTGTGCTGTTAACTTCTTGCTGGTCACATGCCACCTTCTTACTTGAGTGAGGGTTGGCCTCCAGCAACCCACAGGAGTGTTCTCAGATACACCTGTGGTGCATCTTACAAGGGTATATGTGAATCCTAGTAAATGTGGAATGTAAAGGTCTTAGCAAAATAACTAAGAAAATGCTACAAAAGCTATGTTAACTAATGTGATGAAAATGTGTCAAACGATCTATGAACCAAGTGTATGGTGCCCCACGATCATACTAATGTACACAGCTATGGTTTAATAACAATAAATAAAAAAAAAGAAAAGAAAAATGGTGAGTGGATGTGAGGTGTATAAAAATAGTAGAACACACCACATTATCCTTGTCAAATTTGGGCTGGCAAGTTGGGGCTGGCAGATGAGGAAGGGGCAGTGGAGAGGAGAACTAAGGAGCAAAGTGTTAACTCACGTAAGTTGAGGAATGTGTGGACTATCCTGTGTTTCTGGATAATACGAGTCAAGATATAGAGGAAAAGCACTAGCCTGCAGAGTCTCTTCATTATTTCAGAAGCAAGTTACAGTACATTTCCTGGAAGACTGTAATGTTCTAGAATGAAGGCTCTGAACATATTTACTCTCTCCATACCTGGTGGTGACATCTTCTCACTGACTATTTCATTGTCAGGTCTAGGATCTTCACTCTTATTCCTTTCTGTGGTTTGTCACAGATTTTGGAATATTTTATTTTATTTATTTATTTTTAAAGATAATTTTACTTATTTAGTTAGTTTTTGAGGCAGAGTCTCATTATGTCACCCTCAGTAGAGTGCTGTAGTGTCACAGCTCACAGCAACTTCAAACTCCTGGGCTCAAGCAATTCTTTTGCCTCAGCCTCCCAAGTAGCTGGGACCACAAGCCCCCACCACAATGCCCAGCTATTTTTTGGTTGCAGTTGTCATTGTTGCTTAGTTGGCCTGGGCTGGGCTCAAACCGACCAGCCTTGGTGCATGTGGCTGGGACCGTAACCACTGTGCTACAGGTGCTGAGCCTATTTTAGTTGTTTTGAGACAGAGTCTTACTCTGTCACCCTGGGTAGAGTGCCGTGGCATCACAGCTCAAGCAACCTCAAACTCCAGGGCTCAAGTGATCCTCTTGTTTTAGACTCCCAAGTAGCTGGGACTATAGGTGCCTGCCACAACACCCAGCTAGTTTTTTTGTTTTTAATAGAGATGGGGTCTTGCTCTTGCTCAGGCTGGTCTTGAACTCTTCCTCGGCCTCGGCTTCCTAGAGAGATTTTGGAATTAATAAATACTGGGAGGTAATGCTCCATCAGGAAAGGGGTTACTCAAAACTTATATGTTGAACAAATGTTTCAATACATGGCTGTGTCTTTTTACCTATAACCTCACCATGGATTGGTAAAATGTCATGATAAAGAATTTGATTTCATTTACAACACTTTTTATGAGGAGACTCTTTCTGGTTGGCTTAAAAAAAAAGGGAACTCTAAATTTTGAGCTAGTTGCAAATGTTCATGTAGTTGTAAAAAATAATGCAGATTCATGCAGTCTTTCCTCTTTTTCTCCCCAGGGTCACCTCTTACAGAGTTATGGTAGACCACTGCATCTAGGATATTGAAATGTGGACCTTCACACAGTCAATCCAGTTGACTCTTTTGTGTGTCTGTGGTAAATTGTTTCATGGCCATAAATTCTTCCCATCTAATATTCATGCTCTTTTGAAATGTATCTTTGCTGTTTCTATAATTCAGAGAGAAAGTCTCTTGTTTTTTCTCCTTGAATTTGGGCCAGCTTTGTTTTGAAAAGACCTTGAGAAACTTTTACCTCCTGTTTCTTGATATGTTTTCCTGAGATCCTCTTGTGCAGAGGTTGTTGTGGGTGACTGGAGGGGATGAGGGACCATGAGGAGGCAGAGTGAGATGTTCCCTGCAACAGCTAGAACCAACTGCCAGACTTGTGAAGCCATCTTGGACCTCCCACCCAGCGGCCTGCCTTGCTGATACCTGAGTAAGCCACCCAGGAACAACCAACAGAGGAGCTGTCCAGGAAAAAAACACAGAATTATAAGAAATAACAAATCACTGTTGCTTTAGACCATTAATTTATGGAATATTTGATACATAGCAGAAGGTAACTATGACCACAGATTGCATTGAGAATCTTTAGGTCCACAGACACGGATTTTTATTTTTTGGATTATGAAATGGTGACTGGGAGATAAAGATTAATTATGTGCAGTTTGAATTATTTTCCCTTAGATACATAACTTGGCAGCTGATTTCATTTTGTCATGTTTCTACTCAGTAATATAGCAAGAAAATCTGATTAATACAGATTAATTTGGAATTTATAGTGGTAACTGACAAGGAAATGTAATGATTTCATGTGTATAGACCCAGACCTGGTTTCTTAGGTTAATATTTATGTAAACTCAAATTTAGCCAAACAAATGTATCAGTGGAAAATTTACATTACCATATTTTAAGACATATATTGAAATCCAGAGTTCAGACTCAAGATAGGTTCAAAGACTGTTTAGTTTTCTGAAAACCATTCAGTAGCCATCACTTTGATTTTTATTTGGTTCTAATATTAACACCAGTAATAAATCTTTAACTAGATGTTTTCCAAAAGGGCACATTGTTTCAGAAATCTCAGGAAAGTATGTGGAGATACAGAGATTTCCGTAGATGGTGAAGATGTGGATGAGCTTATATTAACTGGCTCTTTACAACATTTTTTTCTTACAGATATTAAATGTTAACAAAATCTTTAAATAACCTACTCACATCAGTGAGTAGATCTTACTTTACATAGGGGCTAAGAAATCAGCGTTTGGAGTTAGATTTCCAGGGTTAACAGTGCTATGTACCTCATTGCCAAGTATCACTGTGGTCACCTTTGTGGGACTCCCCTTGGGAAGCTATGAGCCTATCACAGTGCTAGTCCATACTTCAGAGTAATTTGGAACACTTTTTCTGGAATGTCTATCAGAGCCGTCATCATCTGAGGCCTGACAATCGAGTTTGTGAACTCATCCTAGAAAAAGTAATTTGGCGATGGGACTGGGTGCCAGCATCAGTGCCTAGCATTCCAAGGGGATACCTCAGAGGTGCCCCCACTGAGCCTCAGCTGTGAGGTATGGAGCACTTTTTCTAGGATGAGTTCAGGAACTTAGTTTTCTGCTCTTATATCCCATTTATAGACTATGGCCCCCAGGCAGGTTGCTTCATCTCCTTATGTCTCATTTCCTGCATTTATCAAACAGGGATAAAAGTCATGCTGTCTCAGGTGTGTTGTGAGGAGTAAATGAGAAAATGTACAATTTCCATTATACACACACAGTAATTACTCAAATGTTATTTAATTCTGTACCCTCTCTTTACTTTTTCAATAGCAGCAAAAGATGACTGCTGTTAAGACTCTTTATACTCCTTGCTTGGTCACTAATATGAGCTATCTTATTCCTAGATTCTTGTTTTCACTGTAGGGCTCTGAAAATTTAACACAAAGCTAACAACTTGTCTAGTTCCAGCTTTTGATTGCACAGAGGTCAGTGAAGTGCAGCATGAGAGCTGCTCCCAGGTCAACATGGTGCTTTTGTAGTTGTCACGGTTATTTGTCTTCTCTGGCTAGCCCTGCTACTTCCCCTGGGGGAGAAGATAAATAAATACAGATTTCTGAAAATTGCTGTCTGCTAGTCCCTTTGGGATCAGGTGAATAATAGGCCCCTTGAAATGGAAATGACCACTCTTTCTTCTGGTTGCACTTAACCTCTCCAAGACATATTGTGAACAGGACCCAGCCATTCTACCAAAGGGCAGGCTCATTTCCATTTATTGAGTCATTAGCTGGGTCACTGACCCTGTCCCATACATGGTAGGGTGACATCAATCTGAAAATTGATGACAGATTAGTTCTTAGCAAGATTCCTCCTACTTTCCTCTAAATAGCCATGATTCATTTTGGCTCCTAAATTCATCAGAAGGGCCATTCTGGGTCTTCTGGATACAAATAAACCTGCATAGGATGTATCCAAATTCAGAAGTAAATGAAGGGTAAAGTGGTATGCTAGTGTGACTGCATGTGACTAATTTGGATCTATTTGTCCTTTGTCATTTCTGTGTCAGCATAGCCATACCAAAGTGGATTCCATAAAGCTGATGGAATCACAGTATCTAGAAGCTTAATAAGCTGCTAAAATGTAAAAACTGACCTGGAGCATTTTGCATGGCTAATGAAGGCAGAGTTTGGATCCATAATCACATTGCACAGCTTTACCCAAACAGCCAGTAAATGTTTACAAATCCATTTGATCTATGCAGCTTGTCTGCACATAATATAGGCGGGGTAATGTATTTCAATAATAGTTCTTTCAGGACGAATGGCATGACAGGAACAGGCCCAGGATGAGTGGCTACCTTGAGTCTCGGTTTTAAGGATGGCTGATGTACAATCCTCAAAGTACTCTGCTTGGCGATTACAGTATCAGCTCTAAGAACAAGAAGCTTTCTGCCAATAAGTCTTGTAAATAGTTTTGGTTTTGGAAGGAAATCGAGGGGAGAGTGGAGAAAAGAGAATACAAATGCTTTGTGTTATGAATGCTGGATCTTTCCATCTGAAATCTGTAAATACAATATAGATTTTCCTGGCATTGAGTTAGATTTGGCAGATCCTTCATTCCATTGATCTTGAGGGTAATAATGTTTATCATAGTGTAATCCTTCAGTGGAAGCATAAATACTTCTGACTGAAGAGACATTCCAATTATTCATGTCCCTTTGTTTTTGTGGTATTATGTTTATCTTTGTTTTGTTTGACTATTTTGGTAAAGAGAGAACAAACTGAGGAAAACTTGGAGTTTGAAATAATGCAGGGTGGGTATCCTAAAAAATAATAAATGCATATGTATATGTAATTTTTCACTTTGAACTAGGGGCAAAGTTCATTTCCAAACCCAGTATATTATTAGTTATAACAACAGCCTATTTTGTTTAGATCATTTTAAATTTCAAAGTGTGGCACTAAATGCACAGATTCTTTCATCTCTTTTCCTGTGGGAATCTTTGCTTCCAGCCAGAGCTCCATGATAGAGCAGAGGAAATTCTTAGAAAGTGGTAATCGAGCACAGGGAACATAATTGGAAGGGCAGAGACTTAGGGCAAATTATGCTTCTCATAGCCGCCAGGTATATTTAGTTATCTGGGCATGCAAAATCCACATCCTTGGTGCTGGGCTGTCTGAGTGCCCTTTACCCTCCACCGTCAGGCACTAGCAGGGCTGTGAGTTGGCATTAGAAGGGTCAGAGTGACACACTCAAACCTACAGTCACCTGAAAGGAGCTTTCTTTTTTTTTAAATGTGTATTTTATTTTATTATTATTTTTAAAATTTCAGATTAATACGAGGGTACAAATGATTAGGTTATAATGTTTGCATTGTTAGGGAGGGTCCCTGTTGTAGTTGTGAGCCTCACCCAAGAGGTGTGCCATGTGCCTTTACATTGTGCCCATTATGTGGGAGTATACCCTCCCTCAACTTGAATTGAGTTGAATTTTTCTCTGTGTGGATGTGTATTAGTTCGCCAACTGATCGACATACTTCATATTAGTATTGAATACGTTGGCTACTTGCTTTTCCATTCCTGTGATATTTTACTAAGAAGAATGTATTTCAGCTCCATCCAGGTTAATACAAAACATGCAAATCTCCATCTTTTCCTACGGTTTAAGGAGTTCTTTTTGGGACAGACTGGTTCAGTCACCCAGAGACCTCTCCAGATGTGGTACAGGGATTTGGCCCCAGGGACACAGACTAATGCCAGTAATTTGACGGGTGCCTTGAAGACTCAAATAACCAGATTGTCCTAGATGACCTGAACTTGACCATTAGGCCTGAGTCTACTGGGCCATCTGATTCAATGTCCTAGCCTGACACTAACCTTAACCATAAATGTGGTTATTTATGCCAATCCCAGTCTCATACTTTAGTTCAATTGATAACAGACAGCTTATATCAGAAAATGTATTTGGGAATTTCACATGTCGGTAAAAGCCTTGGAAACCTAAGGAGAGAAGAAGGGGCAATTATGAGGAATTACTGACACCAAATAGCTTTCCGGCCTCTAACCTTTAAAATATGTTCCCATGGGTCTGGTTACAGGGGCTCATGCCTATAATCCTAGCACTCTGGGAGGCCAAGGCAGGAAAGGACGGCTTGAGCTCTGGCGTTTGAGACCAACCTGAGCAAAATGGTACCCTATGTCTACTGAAAATGGAAAAATTCACTGGGAGTCATGGTGGGCACCTGTAGTCCCAGCTACTTGGGAGGGTGAGGGAGAAGGATCACCTAAGATCAGGAGTTTGAGGTTGCTGTGAGCTAGGCTGATGCCATGGCATTCTAGCCTAAGTGACAGAGTAAGGCTCTTGCTAAAAAAAAAAACAACCTCCACACTTACCCCCCATCCCCCCAAAAAAACAATGTTTCTACAAAAGTGGATGTAGCTAGGGGATTAGAAAGGTCTCAATGAGTGATGAATAGTCAAATCCTGCCCCCCCCCTTTTTTTTTGGCTGGGGCTGGTTTTGAACCTGCCACCTCCGGTATATGGGGCCGGTGCCCTATTCCTTGAGCCACAGGTGATGCCCCAAATAAAGGGCTTGGGGCCACAGCAGTTGGGAATTGTCAGCAGTAGGGAACCAAGTGCTCACCCCAGGCTGCTCTCTTGGGCAGCTCATAGCCAATGACTGGTCTAGGCATGGCCATTTTGGCTCAACACAGGCTGACTTCTGATAAGCCTTGTTTGCTTCAGAGCTTCCTCTGGAGTCAACTTGCTTTGCAGTGTGACCCCCCACATCCAATCTTGTTTTCTTTTTCTTCCCCAGAGCACAGCCTGCACATATAACTCTGTCTGAAAGTCAACTTCCCAGAGAGGCCGACATGAGCTGCAGTGTGGCCAATTAGATTCCAACTGACAACAAAGCTGGTGAGGTAGAATGAAAATGCCCTTATCTGAAAGGTAAAGGAGGAGGAGATTAACATCTTTTGCTCAAAGATCCTCTTCTACACTACATGTGTTAGGTCTGGTTTTTAATATATCTTAGCTTAGAGAAGTATCATAGTAGATTATACTGTAGTAGAACATGACTAAACAGTTATTTTTTTATTATTTCAATGAATTTCCTGGAAAAATCTACCACTAAATAGAATCTCACTTTTAGGGGATAGTGTTACTAAGGCCTCAACCAGGTTTCAGGGAAGGGAGACAACATGTCAGAAGGGAACGGGGCAGTAACAGCAGTGGAAACACAAGACAGGACTCACCGCATTCTCCCCTCGGACCTTGTTACATGAATTTGCACTTACTGTGAATCCCATGGTTGAGTTCTTTGTGGCTGAAGCTTTTAGAATTACGTAGAATAGATGCCTATGTTTTTCTGTTTCTATATTCCTCACTGCTTTATTAAAAATGTATTATTTGCAGGCTGGTCTTCCCCACTAGAGTGTGTGCTTTTTAAGGACATTATCTTAGTTTGGGTTGCCCTGGAAGTAGATAGCGGAGCAAAGTTTTAAATACATGTGGGTTTTTCTCTTTTCTTTTTTCAGATGGAAGTTGGAACACATCAAAGTGGTCAAGGATAAAATATATGGGCAGAGAAGCTGACAATGAGTGTTTAGACATGAGTTTTGTTATTTCTTATATTTCCCCCAGTTTGTACCAGGTGTGGCTCCTGGCATATGCTCGGTCCCTGCTTATCGCACTCCTTAAAGATGACACCAAGTTCAACTAGCTGGTCCTTGCACCTGAGGGTCTGGGACTCTCAGAAGACTGGAGAAGATGAATGTGTGTGGCTCAGGTTATCTCTTGCTTCTGGAAGAGAATGCAGAGGTTCAAGCACACTTAGTCTCAGTTCTTAAAGATTAACGTAATACTTGGTTTCCCTTTTAAGCTCTAAATTAAAGTTGGAAATTGCCTAAAGCAATTCAGAAAGGTGCACACACAGAAGGGAGGGAAAAGAATTCCGATTACAGCTTTATTTGCTGCCACTCCTTAACAATTTATGTTCAAGTGCTATTTTGCTAATTAATGGCTGCTCAAGAATTGCCATGTGTCAGCAGTGAGTTACTTACTTTGGTTGCTCTTCAATAGTATATGGATAATGAACAAGGACAAGTCATATGATTAAAGCTGAAAATAGCCTGGCTGTGGGACAGAGGCCTGTCAATAAGGAAAAGACATGTTTGTCGATATCTTTGCCAGACGGTTAATGGTTAAACTAGTTAAAAGCACAAGAGGGGACTTCACTGACATATACGTGTGTAACACAATAAGGAAGGAGTTGGAAAGCTGGGGAGAGCCAGTTATAAGGACAACAGCCAGGTCCCCACTTTCTGCCTCTCATTTATGCCTCTCTGGGCTTCCTGCATTCCCTCACCCTGGCTTTTCCATGGGCTGGGGCCATGGCTATTCACAGCACCAAGATCACACTAACAGCTCTGTGCCAAAGAGAGGAAGGTTTTCCTTCTCTACTGAGGTTTGACGTACTTCAAGGCGAGATGAACTGGGCACGGGCACCATGGCCACAAAAGAGGGCTTCAGTCTTCAGAATTACAGTGGTTGGGGAACAGTCCTCAGAAGCAAGAGAAAAGTACCTTTGTGGGTGAACAAGACAGTAAATTATTAAGTATAAGAAGCAGTACAAAAAAGTATGTGATTAAAATTCTGGGAGAACCATCTGGATTAAAACTGCCATTGTGATTCAGAGAAAGAAAAAGCACGGCTCATGTGATTGGGGAGGTGAGACTTGATTAATGGATAGATCAGAGAGAAAAGGGCATTTCAGATAAGGGATGCTCAATTAGTAAGGTAAGAATTCAGGACTAAC
Organism: Nycticebus coucang; assembly: GCF_027406575.1. Lineage (NCBI taxonomy): Eukaryota > Metazoa > Chordata > Mammalia > Primates > Lorisidae > Nycticebus > Nycticebus coucang. The sequence continues at coordinate 17,717 of NC_069800.1, read as the reverse complement.
TGCGGGGCCCTGGAAAAACTAGTCCAGCCAGAGCACAGCTGACCTGTATTTAGAAGTGGAAGGAAAATGGAGGAAAGACAAGATTATGGACAGCTGTGAATGCCAGGCAGAGAATTGACAATAGACTTTTGAGCCAGAGAGTAATATGATAATGAAAATGGTAATAATAATAAATACGTATGTAGAAATTGGACCCACACCTTTCACCATTAACTAAGATAGACTCTCATTGGATTAAAGAGAAATGCAAATCAAGACCATTCTGAGATATCACCTAACCCCAAGGAGAATGTCCCACATCACAAAGTCCCAAAGCTGTAGATGCTGGTGTGGGTGTGGGGAGAAGGGAACACTTTTATAGTGTTGGTGGGACTGTAAACTAATGCAGCCTCTATGGGAAGAAGTGTGGAGAATCCTAAAAGAACTCAAATTAGACCTCTCATTTGATCTCTCAATCTCATTACTAGGCATCTACCCAGAAAAAAAAGAAAAATCATTGTATCATAAGAACATTTGCACTAGGTTGTTTATTGCAGCTCAATTTACAATTCCACCAAGATGTAGAAACAACTTAAATGCCCATCAATGCAGGAGTGGATTAACAAGCTGTGGTATATGTAAACCATGGAATACTATTCAGCCATTAAAAAGATGGAGCCTTTACATCTTTTGTTTTAACCTAGATGGAGTCAAAACACATTCTTCTTAATAAGGCATCACAAGAATGGTAAATCAAGAATCCACTGTATTCAATACTAATATGGAGCCAGTAGACAATACACATCCACACAAGAGAAAAACTCAACTCAATTCAAGATGGAGGGAAAGGGAGGAGAGGGCATGGGTGTGTTCCTACCTATTTGGCACAATGTAAAGGTATATGGCACACCTGCTGGTGTAGGACACAACTACAACAGGGGCTTCACCTCACAAATGCAAACAGTGTAACCTAATCATTTGTACCCTCACATTAATCTGAAATAAAAAACAAACAAAAAAATTAAACATTACAAGTTTAAGTCTTTATTCAACTGTGAAAAAATAATAAAAACATTCTTCAATTTTTAATCCATTTCAGTTAATAAAAGTAAATAACAGAAGAAAAGTGAAGGAAAGGAAGTAAGTCAAAAGGATATATGCACAGTGAGAGGACTGTGAGGGGGAGGTGAGATGAATGAGATCTCTGCACATTGTCTACATAATGTATTGTATGCAAAGTATAATAGATAACATATGTGTGCACGTTGTGAATAATCATGTCTACCCCACTGTTGACTCCCCTGTGATATGACAGTGTCATCGCCAGCTATACATTAATGTCAGGCAATAAGGCAAGAATGCCAACCAGGCTGAAGAGCTCCGAGGACTGGGCTGAGTCCAACTACGGGCTTTGCAGCCATATGGATCTAAAGAAATGGGTGAGGATGAGAGAAGTATAATGTATAATATATATGTGTGTATACATGTTATTTTTTATTTATTTTTTTTTGGCCGGGGCTGGTTTTTTTTTTTTTTTTTTTTTTTTGGCCGGGGCTGGGTTTGAACCCACCACCTCCAGCATATGGGACCGGCGCCCTACTCCTTGAGCCACAGGTGCCACCCTGTATACATGTTATATATGTGTACATATTATATGTAATGTACTTTGTATATAATTAAAATATAGTTTAAAAGGTCAGTACATTTTTAGGTGCATTTTGGCCTGCACAGTTTAAAGTGATTGACCTTTATAATGTTGATTCCTAAGAGATCTTTTACTTGCTTGAAACTTTGACTATTTATAAATTCTATTCTTAATGTGATAGGCAGAAGGATCATATATGGTAGATATTTCCCCATTGAAAAAGCATTAGTAATGTATTTATTCTCTTTATTTTTTGTTAATTTATTCATCCATTCAACAAATACTCATTGAACACTTTCCGTTTGCTGTATCTATCCCAGGTGGTCCTGGTATCCATACAATTTCTGGTGTGCCAGAAAACTCTGGATGTGCAGCTCTATACAAAATACTTTCTGATCTGTTATCTCGTCAGCATCCCTTAGGGTGTCATCTCCAAGTGACAGATGACAAATCTGAGATTCAGGCCCACAAGTTGCAACTAGAACTTCTGAAGATTTCATCAGAGAAATATCACTCTGGGACTGCATAGAATCAGGCCAAGTGTTTGAAGTGATTTTCTGTTTGTGTCTGTATGTTCTACCTTTTGGCTAAATAAATTCTAATCATGTGCCTATTATAACTCACCTGTCACCAGTCTAAAGTATCCACGAACTTTGTTGTTTCTTAGCCAGAAAAAAATTGAAACTTGGGTACAGGATAAGAATAACTCTTGGTTAATAGCCCTCCAAAAATATAGTGGTCTGACAATGTGCTATCCCACAATTTTCCCAAAGCATGTTTGTTTTCCTTATATGCAAATAGTTTCCAATTATCCTGAGACTGCTTCATGTTGGTGGAAGTCTGATATTATGAAGGCTTTTGTGCCAGTGGAGTTGGTTCTCTACACAACTTTGAGAAGCCAAATGCAATAATAACGTAACTACGTGGTGAAATACTTGGGAGCCCAGGCAGGGATAGCGGCCTCCCGAGGCACCTGCAGTCCTGACCTCACCTGCCCATGGCTCTTCTTGATTAGATGTGAGTAATTAGGTGGACTCTTCCTGAACTCTTCAGAGTCTTCCGACACATTGGACTCCTCTCTATTTCCTATCTTCTAAAGAGTTTTATATTGCTACAGTTTACAGCTACATCCTAAGGGTGCCTGTGGCATTTGAAGATGCTGAATTTTCAACTTTCAAAGCTACACTGGATCTGGAATGGTGAACTAAACTGCCGGATGCCACAGACGCACTCTGCAGGACTGAGAATCATCTGTGGCTTTGCTAAGAATTTTAAATGAACTGATGAATGCAGGTCTGTTTAGACATTTTTTGGAAGTCTGTCATCTAATAAATGGACTTAGGCATATTGGAGAGCACTTCACTCTTGCACTTGTCAGTTTACAAAGGGCTGTATACTTGCTTTCCTGGAACCAGATACCCTTGCAGTTCAAGGAATGACATAACCTTCTGCTTTGCCCACACTCCTCTGGCAGTTTCCTGGAGTTCAAGTATGAAGAATTGCTTACATTTCAAATTAAAAAATTATGGCTTCTTGGGAACATGACAGAACAGTCCAGAGATGGCATAGCACTAAGATTCAATCCTCCTGAATCTGGGAAGTGGTCTTGTAGCACAGCAGTGAGAAAAACAAACATGACTTAGGAAAATGAGCATCATTAAAAGTAAAATTGATGACAATAGGGTGGTTAAAGTACTTTTCCCTCCAAATAGATGGATTTGTAAGAGCAAAGTAAGTTGAAGAGTAGATAGGCTAAATTTTCTTGTTGCAGTAAATACAGAAACAATCAGAAGAGCAGTTTTTACCCTTAATACAGAATACAAGAGAGCAGAAAAAAAAATGTATGGATGGTTTTCAGCTTTTCCAATGTTGACAGAATAGTTATAATATAAGATGATAGGTCTTATAAACTCAGAGAACTGGTACATACTCTTTTTCAAGCTAACATCATCCTATTTGCAAAATGGGCAGATATTGTTTATTTTTGCAAGTAGTCAACTAAGCAAATGTGAGTGCCAGCTTCTTCTTTGGTATTTCAGCTTTAAGAAGGTTGCATTAATGGAGTGCAATTATGGTAATTTGAATTAGAAATGGAATTATGGTAATTGAAAATTTCTGCAGTGACAGGTATTTGTGAGACCCTGGTGTTCTGGTGCAGTGCAGTACTACTATTAAGCCCATGGTAATTAGAATTTTCACCCCTGAAATGGCTGAAAGAATAAGGAAACATAAAACAAAATTTGACAGTTGGAGAAAGGAACAGGCAACAACATCAAAACCTATAGTCAACACAAAGAAACACAAACACACCAATGGTCTTGGGGTTTTAAAGAAATAAAGAATCAGAAGAGAATTGCAGCTTTGTTTGGGGCACATGGGAGGCTAAGCGTTTATGTTGCAGGTCTGCATATAGAACCATTTGCAACAGAAAGATGGCGCATAGAAAGCAATTCTTGTTTTCTGGCTTCATTTTCAAATCAAATTGTTGCAGAGGAGTCCACAGGTCCCCTCAATACAAAACATCAGAAAGCTGCAACAGAATTGGATGAGTCACTCTGCAGTGTCCATGCAGTTATTCAACAAATGCTTATTGATTGCTTAAATGTGCCAGACAATTTGCCAGGGCTATAAATAAGGCCAGGTTCCTTCCTTCATGAGATTTTGCAGTACAGTGCAAGGACAGAGACCCACCTCTCCCACCTGAAAGGCAGGAAGGCACCCTATGAGATCCAGAGCTCAGAGTCCCAGCATCCCTCATCCTGTAGGAGTTAAAGATGTTATTTAGCGGTTAATCCCTTTGTCTTGTTTCTGTGTTGGTGATTTCACCTGAGGTCTCTCTAAGGCTAGTGCAAGGGATAGAGTGCCTATAAATTAGGATGTGCTTGCCTGCAAAGAATGCAATACCTGATGAAAAGTGTATGTGTATGTGTGACTTACTAACCTCACATAATAAATAGGAAATTCTAAAATTGGTACAGCAGGTCCGTGGCATGACTAACACCAGGCGCTTACTCTTTCTGATCTGTTCTATGTCAGTAACGTTTTCCTAATGGTGACAAAATGGCTGCCAAAGCTTTAAGTGAATCTTTTTACCAAACAATGTTCCAAGTAGGAAGAAAGTAAAAGAGACAAAGGGAAAAGAAATCATTTCTGGAGGAGGATATTTCCCCCTGAAATCACTAGGCTAAAACTGGGTCACAGGTCTCTTCTCAGAAGTTTAATTGGCAAATGGGAAGAGCAGTGGCACCACTGGCTTAGGGAGTTTGTTACTCATTGCCTGGGTCTAAGCACATCCTGTTTCTATTAAAATCAGGCTCTAGTTAACAGGGAAGAGGAGAAATGGCTTTGGTTGCAGAGGATGGAAAAGCCTGTAGATACTTGTGCATTTGCAATTTTTCTTCTGCGTCAAATAATCTTTCAAATATCTTTCTATAAAAATGCAGATGCTTCTGGGAAGTGCACTGCATCAAAACCCTGATACCTCAGTCTGTTGGATACACCTTACTCAGAGGGAGTGGGGTACTGCGACTCCGAGTCCCCAAATGTCGGATGAGGTTAAAGAAGCAGGAGAGCCATGCAGAGATGTGAGACTGGCCATCCCAGGGACACTTTTCCCGGTATGATAATTTCACCAACTTTTCATGTAGAATTTGATTTCTTTGTCCACATGAGGTAATATTTATTGAACACTTATGATCTGTAGGACACTTTATCCCATGGGCATTTAATCCTTGTTACATTCAGGAGGGAGGAGGACACAGGGCACAGAGTGTTTGAAAAACTTGCCAATGGAACCCATCCAAGTCTGAAGCCAGAGTCCACTATTTCTTTATTTCCCTACATTTCCTTTCAAAGCCCAATATAGACATAAGGTCATTTGCACCTCAGGACATAGTTTACTCAAAATTTCTGCCATGAATTTTGTTGTTACATGGTGCTAATTTTCATATACCTCTGTTGGGCCCTGCCATGTGCCTGAGGCCTAGTGCAACTTCCCGAGCTTGACTAGAAGTAGATCCATCGAGCTACTTCCCCGTAGCAATGACTCAGCAAGGCCCGGCCTGAAACTGCCTCTACCTAGATACAGCCAACGTGGTACCATGCCATTGGCCCAACCCTGTTTTACCACCCATCACACCATTGCACGTACCTCATCCCCCACCTCCTTTCACCGCCCCTTCCCCACGCCCTTTATAAGTGGCTCCTTGACGCAATAAAGTTGAGATCCTGTTTCAACAGACTCCCGGCTCCGTGTGTTCCTGTTCGAGCCGCTGACATTCGCCATCCTGCTCAGCCCCTGGGACGAGATCAGGCTGGCCCCGATCTTCCCTCAACTTCCACTGCTGGAGGACCTGGCATACCTCTAGTACAAACATGTTGGGAGAAAACTTTAAAACTTCATCTATCAAAATAGCTGAGATTATTTAACACTGGGTTCTCTTGATAAAATATGAGTAATTAATATTCCCACTGTAGGTGACGCCATGATTGCTTTTCTACAATGATTTCATATGAACTCTGGGTAGGAGATTTTACATCAGAGCAGAGTTGTTTCCATACAGAAAAGGGAAAGCAATGGGGGGCATAGCTGTAGTAGAAACTGGAGTTTTGTAAACAAGCCTGAATGGCCTGTAAAGATTTGTGTCACGGTTTTAATGGGAAGACATGATGGAAAATAGGGTGAGAAATGAGAAAATTGAGAAATTTCTTAAATGAGAAAAAACCGTCCTGTTAAGTTGGCAGTACAATTTCTTTTCCTGCTGCTCCTAAGCAATCTGCATTTGTGAAATGCTTTGTACAGATGTCCGTTGGGCAGAGGGTAATGGACCAAGTCAACGTGGCTGGTCAGTGCTGGTCACTAGCAGCTGCTCCGCATCTCGGTGAGGAATCCAAAGCACAGTGCAGTTATTGGAGTCCCTCTTCCAGAGAACAAATATTTCCTGGCTGTTGATTGTTAACTCAGGTTAGAGATGTGATTGGAACAATGAAGTCATTCCTTTTGGAGAGTTGGGAGATTGTTCTTTTGATAACCTGGTTTCTGTATCCTGATGACTTGTGTGAGTCAGTGTGTATTTGACAGCCCCTGGTAATAAAGGGACCACAAGTGAAAGGGGAATCTGAGTGTGGACTGTGCCTGCTCAGTTTCTCATACGACATAGTGAGCAAACATACAAAAAGGCCAAGCTGTTCTCAGTAATTCAGAAGGGCTGTTTATTTTCTTCTTTATAAGTAGAAAGTGGGATGAAATAGCTCATGGACTGGGAAGAAAAAATCTCATTTGGGAGTATGAAAGAACAATGACAATTATCTCCATAGTTCTAAGGTCTGAGGAAGAGAAATGACAACATTTTATTATAAAGCACTTTTAATTGAAGTAATTAGAAGCAAGAAGCAATACAGGCTAAAAGATTGTCAGAGGAAATGGATTTTCTGGTCAAGTTTGCTGAGCTTGGAGGCTCTTGATGGATTTTTTTGCAATAATAATTAACGTAATACTTCTGAGGCATTTTCAGCCTTACCAGATATTATTTTTCTCTGCCTTGTTCTTCTTTCAGATGAAATAATAATGTTTAGCACTTAACCGGCATCTTTCATTCAGATGGGTCCCCTGGTTCTTAAACAATTTTTCTATCTCCACATGTAAGAATATGTGTCTACACAGAGTCATTTTAGCAATTGCCAAAAATTTCAGCAATCCCACTGGGTAGCACATTGCAGCTGTTCAATATTATCCACAAAAGCTACACAGTATTTGGGGGAATGGGAATACAGAGTAAAAAGAAAAAGTTAAAACCCTATGTTCCTACTCGAGGAAGAATCTGGGAGACAGAAATGTATCCATACACAGAAGAGTTTGCTCAGCATATTTTGATCCCTGCTTCTAATCTGTGAGCCACAGAGTATGTGGCAGCCAGGAGGGAATTGTTAAGTCAGTTTTTGGTACTGTCAGCAGCAGGGTTTCTTGATGACGTGCCAGGGCATCTGTTCTTCCCTGACACAAAGCAAGGTACGCCACTTCATTGCATTAGCAATATACTTCCTGCCGCACCCTGTGTATTTCTCAGAGGTCTCAACTCAAGGACTAGCCACGTCAGCTATTTTAGGACCTGATAAGTAACTGTGATTAGCCATTCAGATTTCATTCGAAAGGAAATAAAATCATATAATTTCTTTAAAAAGATGTGTACATTCACAGCATTGGTGTAATTGAAATTCGAAAAGCGATGACGCTTTCCAGAACAAATAGTGTGCTGCTTGGCACATGGTAGGTACCACCTATTAAAGGAGCGAATGAAAGAAAGCTTTGAGTTCCTGATGACCACAGCCCTCAGATCCATGTAGTGGCAAGTACTTTTCAATGTGCTTCCACAGATAACAAGTTTTTGATCTCATTGATATTATACTGGACTTAATTTCATATTGTTAATGCTGGAAGTATTCCATAGAAGAAATTCATCATAATCAGATTACTTCCATTTCTCCTTGACAAGCCATTAATCACACTTGTAGAGAAATTAAACTTCTGAGCCTTGCTCTGTTCACACAGTATTCCGTGGGAAACTGGCTCAGAGACCTTGTTCCTGGGAAGCCCTGTTTTAAACCAGGAGGTCCTTTTCCAGCTTGTTGTCCTTCAAATCAGGTTCCTGGGCCTACAGGGACCTCAAGATCTCACCACAGGTAGCCACTTTACGGAATTCCCAGTACAGTATCACCTGCTGTCTTCATTTCTGAAGAGAAGTCAAGTCAGGTATGTTGTCTCTTAAGAATTTGAAGTTAAATCAAATTTATTCCTAGATATTTTATCATTTTGAAGGGAGGAGCTAGTGGAAATGGGATTATTTTCATGATTTATTTTTCACGTAGTTTGTTGTTGGAGTAGAGAAATGTTACTGATTTTCGTATATTGATTTTGCAACCTAGAACTTTACTGTATTTATGTATTAGTCCTTTTAGAATTTTTTTATTAATGGGATGTAAATGAGTGCATTTATGGGGTACAGTGTGCTAATTTGATATACAATGTGTAAAGCTTACATTAAACTTATTAACATAACCATCACTTCACTTACTTATTTGTTGTGGTAAGACATTTATACTCTACTCTAAATAGTTTTAAAATGTACCATTGCATTGTGCACAATAGACAAGGTCCCACCAAAGATCCTCCCTCCTCCTGGCCTCCCCTCTCCCCTTACCTTTCCCTTTTATTCCCTCTTTCTTTCCATACTATAGTTTTGTTTTATCATTCATATGAAAGTATAGGTGATTACACATTGGTTTCATAACAGTATCAAGTACATTGGATACTTTTTCTCTATTCTTGAGATACTTTACTGAGAATAATTTGTCCAGTTCCATCCAGGTAAAGATAAAAGATGTGAAGTCTCCATCATTTTATGGCTGCATAGTATTCCATGGTGTACATATAACACAATTTGTTAATCCATTCATGCGCTGATGGGCACTTATGCTGCTTCCATGACTTGGCAATTATGGATTGGGCTGCAATTAACATTCTGGTGCAAATGTCTTTGTTGTAAAATTATTTTTGATCATCTGGGTATATACCTCGTAGAGGAATTGCAGGATTGAATGGCAGGTCAACTTTTAGTTCCTTGAGAATTCTCCAAACTTCTTTCCAAGAAGGATGCACTAGCTTGCATTACCACAAGCAGTTTAGAAGTTTTCCCTTCTCTCCACATTCACGCCAACATCTGAAGTCTGGGGATTTTATTATGTGGGCTAATCTGACTGGAGGTAGATGATTTTTCAAAGTGGTTTTGATTTGCATTTCTCTGATGATTAAAGATGATGAACATTTTTTCCTGTGTTTATAGGCCATGTACCCGTCATCTTCAGAGAAGTTTCTGTTCAACTCTCTTGCCCACATAGAAATGGGGTTATTTGTTCTTTTCTTATTCATCAGTTTGAGTTCTCCATGGATTCTAGTTATCAGACACTTGTCGGAAACATAACCTGTAAATGTCTTCTCCCATTCTGAAGGCTGTCTGCTTATTTTACTTATTGTGATCTTGGCTGTGCAGAAGTTTTTAAATCATGCCTACATAATGGAGCCTCTAAAAACCTTTAAATGACAGGATTTCCAAGAGCTTCTTGACTGGTAAACACATTCATGTACCAGGAAAGTGGAACACCCACCCCAACTTCATGGGGACAGAAGCTCCTTACCTGAGACCCTCCTGTACCTTGCCTTACATAACTCTTCATCTGGTTGTTTATTTGTTTTCTTTATAGTAAACCAGTGATAGTAAGCAATAATAACCAAAACAGCATGATACTGGCATAAAAAAAGACACATAAACCAATGAAACTGAATAGAGAACCCCAAAATAAATCCACACATTCAGAGCCACTGATTTTTAATCACACACCAAGAACACATACTTGCTTCCCATGCCAGTCACAAGCATGGTGTACCTGGGTGCCCACACTCCCACTTAGCCACTAAGTCAGGCTTCCCCCAAATCCTCACCTTCAGGCTTGCCAATTTGCTAGAATAGCTCACAGAACTTAGGGCCATACTTCACTTACGATCACTGGTTTAGAGGCTCCATTATGTAGGCATGATTAACTTAGTCTCCTTTTTTTTTTTTTTTTCTGTTCCCTTAGAGGTCAGGGATAGGGATGAAATTTCCAAACTTTTAATTACATGGTTGTTTCTTTGTCAACCAGCTCCATTCTAAAGCATCTAGAGGCCCAGCAAGAGTCTCCTTATTAACATAACCTTAGGTAAGGCTGAAAGGGGCTTATTATCAATAAAAAATAATGTTCCTCTAAATGCTATCACTTAGGAAATTCCAAAGATTTTAGATGCTCCATGCCAGGAACCCAGGGCTAAGACCAAATATGTATTTCTTATTATATATATCACAATATCACATAATTGATGTCATGGCATTGGGAGGAATAAATAAGCCATTGCTTTGAAAGATGGTGTCAACTTTCTGCATGTTGGGGCCCCTTTTCTTACCTCTGCTGTGCTTTGGTCTTGTTCTGTACATGGTGTAGATCAGGGTCTTCACCCTCCAGGAGCTATTCCAGCTCACACTGTTATTTGTTAAGTTCTGACCTTAGAATTCCATAACCAGAACCTTCGTTAGCTCTTCCAGTCTTCCTGTGGTTGGTTTACTAGGCTAGGCCTACCTGCAGGTCTCGCACACGGAGAAGTTAGAAGGCAAGAGTGACACCTTCCTACTTCTGAAAACTTTAGTTTTTTATGCCAGGGGCCCCTGGATCTATCATGTTGGGGGATGAAGATAAAAAGAAAGAGTATTCTTGGGAGCTAATTTAGTTGACCAGTTTTGTCCAACTGTCAAACATTCCTGTCTAACTATTTAGTGGACACCTCAAGAATATTCCCAACTACAGTGTGTGCAATGCTTTGGAAGTGAGAAGGACAATGGATTGCAGATCAAATCTGGAGACTCATAAGTAGTGCAGGATATGGGGAGGATAAAGGCTGTGAGGAGCAGGGGAGGAGGAGCTAGGCTAAGGAGTTGGCTTCTGTGGGGGGCTTGTAGCTTGATAATCTAATGTTGGGGTAGGGTCTCCTGGCTCACCTGGCTGGGGTCAGCAGTACTCAGGCCAGTTCTGTGTCCCCTCCCAGCTTCTCCTGCCTTACCCCTCCTTCGGCTTCTCTGAATCCTGTTGCTGGCTCTGCAGTGAAGCGTGTCTGGGTGTTACCCCACATGTCACGCACACCAAGTAGGATGGAGCTGGAAAGAGAAATGGGACTCCAGTTTGCCCTCATCAGTTCCATTTTGATCTCATAAGTTCCAGCTTGCACTTGCTGTCCTTCATTCCACACCCACATTTTCTTCTGTCCTGCTGGCCCTGGTGACTTCAGGTCCAACTCTGGTGGCAGAATTGCAAAGGGTTCAACATTTACAATCGATGTTTTCTATGTCATTCATCCTGGTTGTGTTCCTCTTACTGGACTGTAACTGACACAGCTTCTCATCAACTCAGTATTCATCTATTGCTTCAACTGGTTCATTGGATTACATGATATTAAAATTTTTCTCTACACAAGAATTTTAGACAGGAAAAAAGTAGACGGTCCAGTTTTAAAAAAAAATCAGCATCAAATTCTTTGCTTACCCCTGCGGTGTATCTTACAAGGGTACATGCGAAACTTAGTAAATGTAGAATATAATTGTCTTAACACAGTAACTAAGAAAATGCCAGGAAGGCTATGTTAACCAGAGTGATGAAAATGTGTCAAACTGTTTATAAAACCAATGTATGGTGCCCCATGATCGCATTAATGTACACAGCTATGATTTAATATTAATAAAAAAAAGCAAAAAAAAAAAATGGTTTCCTGTAGTAGAACATCATGTCCAAGAAAGTGACTTTTGTAACAAAGACTTTCTAGAGAGGGTTTTCATTTTCCAACTGCTTTTGTAAAGAAGGTTTAGTAAAGAAAGGAGTTTTTTGTTTGTTTTCTTACTGGCAGCCAAACTCAAAACACTTAGAGCTTCTAAATGCTGTCTAAAGCAGCGTTTAGAAGGAGACCACTTATTTGGATATGTGAGGCCTGTTTCAGGCACCTTGCCCTCCATCTCATTGTCTTATCCAAACAACAGGTCTTCTATATGTAAGCGGAAATTACAAACTTATCTTTTCATTTTGTTTACAAAAAATTTCAAACCTAGATATTGTTTTTAAACATGTAGTATACAACCTTTTAAAATATAGCCACCACATATTTCTTACCTGAAAGAAGACTGTGAGAAAAAGACAGGTTGAAAACTCGCAAACAGCAACACTGTTCTGAGGTACATGTTTAAAACAGGGAAAATATTTGGTCCTAATGCCTGTTTGCAATTGTTAGCCTGGTACATAATGGGACATTCAGGTACCAAGGTTTGAAACAAATTTTTTTAGTTAAGTTTAATTCATAGCATACAAAGATAGTACTTTTTACTTTGCAACTGGAGACTTAGCTAACCTAATGGGAACAGGTTGGGATAGGGTTATGTAGACCAGAAGGAGCTACAAGCCGTTTCTTGGGCATTGGGAAACCACGGCAGGTTCTTGAGCCAGGAAGTGAAATTCCAGGGAACTTCTTGAGCAGGGAAGTAAGTATTTCAAGAAGATTAATCCCGTGAAGGTATGAAGATGGGTCAAAAGTGATGTTTGAGTACAAAAGTAATTAAATATGTTTTAACATACTTTTTTCTATTGTAAAAGTAATACATTTTCATTAGAGGATAACTGAAAAACTCAGAAGTAGAAGTTAAAGAAAGAACCCATAAAACATCATCATTGAATCCCAATGTTAGCATTTGGGCAAACTTTCTTCCATTTTGTTTTCTGTTTGTGGTTACATAGTTGTAAACATGATGTGTGGTTTTTATTCTGATGTTCTTTCATTTAATGCTGTTGAATATCCTTGACATTTACAAAAGATTCATATTGAAATTTTTGATAATGTTTACATCTGTTAACACCATTTGAGCATGTTTTTTGCCATCCTTTTTTTTTTTAACAAGTGTATAAAGATATAATTTTAGACAATAAGATTCTCACATATAAAGTAGAAAATTTGGTAGGTGATGACTGATGTATACACCCATGAGACTGCCATCACAATCGAGATATTGAACATTCCCATTCCCCCTGCTTTATCATGATGCCTCTGTTTACAATCATCTTTCCCTTGGCAAATACTGATCTGTTTTATTCCAGTGTGTGCATTTTCTGAAGTTTTATAACAATAGTACGATAATATATAGCCTGTTTTTTCTGTCCAGCTTCTTTCATTCAGCATAACACATTTGAGACTCATCTATATTGTTGCATGTGTCAGGGGTTTGTGCCTTTTTCTCACTAAGGGGTGTGCAGTTGTACCTCAATGATTTTCTCCATAAAATGTGCAGAGAACAACACACCACTCCCAGATTCAGTTGTCAGGAACCTCCTGTACAGCCTTCTGTACACCTGATTCACAGTGCCTGTGAATCAAATTAGTGCCTCAACACTACTGAATAATTATATGAAGCCACAGAATTGAGGTCACTTGCAAATAAGTGCCTAATGTTCATCCATTCGTTCATTCATTTAAAATATATAAATTTTCTAGGCCCTCTTTTGTGTGCTTGAGATGCAGCAGCAAACCAAATATTTTTTTCTTGTGATCATATTATAATAAAAGAAGGTAGCAGATTTAAACATAAACACGTAAATCATCCAGTTTGTTACAAAGCACTAAATCTTACATAGGAAAGAAAATAGAGCTGGGGAAGGCAGATTGGGGTACCAGGGTGTGTTTGGGGGGTGGAAATAGGTTTCAAGACTGAAGTGATCGGGTTAAAATTCAGCGAGATCTAAGTTTGAAAATCTGACAATAGGCCAAGCATGGTGGTTCACGCCTGTAATCCCAGCACTTGGGAATGCCCAAGAGGGAGGATCCCTTGAGCTCAAAAGTTTGAGAACAGCCTGAGCAACAACAAGACACTGTCTCTACTAAAAACAGAAAAAAATTAGCCAGGTGCTGTGGTGGGGACAAGTAGTCCCAGCTACTCAAGAGGCTGAGGCAAGAGGACTGGTTGAACCCAGGAGTGTGAGGCTACTGAGAACTGGGTTGAGGTTCCGGCACTCTAGCCTGGGTGACAGAGTGAAACTGTGTCTCAAAACAAAACAAACAGACAAAAATCTGACAATGTCAAGGATCTACTTTACATTTTAGCATTTTCCATGTAATTCTTTTTTTTTTTTTGTAGAGACAGAGTCTCACTGTACCGCCCTCGGTAGAGTGCCGTGGCGTCACACGGCTCACAGCAACCTCCAACTCCTGGGCTTAAGCAATTCTCTTGCCTCAGCCTCCCAAGCAGCTGAGACTACAGGTGCCCGCCACAACGCCTGGCTATTTTTTGGTTGCAGTTTGGCCGGGGCTGGGTTTGAACCCGCCACCCTCGGCATATGGGGCCGGCACCCTACTCACTGAGCCACAGGCACCACCCTTTCCATGTAATTCTTTGTAAACATTGTCCTCCTACGTAATATTCAATTGAGTGATTACATCATATTTTGCTTAATCAGTGCTATAGTGGAACATTTAGGTTAGTTTTAACTTTCACTCCTTTAGGTAAGAGTGCTGTGAACATTGTTATGAATAAAGGTTTCAATTTTGTTTTGTGCATACATGTACTCCTTCCTGGCTTCTTGGGAGGCTGAGGTAGGAGGGTTGCTTGACCCCAGGAGTCAGAGGCCAGCCTGGGCAACATAATAACACCCTATCTGTTGAAAAAAACATTGAATTGTCTATTGGTTACTGAGGATACATTCGGAAGAGTAAAATTATTATACCAAAATATACATTTTTCCCTTTTGTTTTAGATTTTTAAGTCTTGAATCATTTTTGTATTCTAATATAAATCCTCCTTAGATATATTATTGTTTTTACATGGCTAGATTCAATTCCTTAATATTTTATTTAAGTTTTAATATATAATTTTATTTTTATTTATTTTTTAAAAATTATAGCTTTATTTGTAATAGTCCCAATTGATTTATAATTTATTTTCAAATGCTATTTTTTAAAGCATTAGTACCAAGTTTACTCTATGTCAATAAATGAGTAGCTGGAATAGTTTTGGGTAAAGAATTTTGTTCCTTTTAAAATATGAGAATTGGCCCCTACGTCCTTTGTTCTGGATTCTTAGGGTAGAAGAGATTTCTTTCAGATTATTTGTTATCTATTTTAAATTACACTTTCACTTATACATTGTTATAGTTCTTTCTCTTCTTTTTCTAAGTACATTAGCTGGATCCTTAACTCGTTAAAAAATCTGGACCCCTGGTGCTGTCATAGAGCTGATCATATTTCCACTGTTAGGATGAGTGTCATCACCAGTCAGCTTCACCCATTAAACTGCCGGTCTGCTCCCTTCGTCTGGCGTCTCCACTCCTCCCATGTCCCTCCAACATCCACTCCTATGTATTCAAGCTATGCCCTTCTATTCATTGTTCATACATTTATATGCTTTTATTATTAAGAAGTACGTAGTATTGTTATGCTTTTTTTTTGTTTTGTTTTTTTGTTTTGTTTTTGTAGAGACAGAGTTTCACTTTATTGCCCTCGGTAGAGTGCCGTGGCCTCACATAGCTCACAGCAACCTCCAACTCCTGGGCTTAAGCGATTCTCTTGCCTCAGCCTCCCGAGTAGCTGGGACTACAGGCGCCCACCACAACGCCCGGCTATTTTTTGGTTGCAGTTTGGCGGGGGCCGGGTTTGAACCCGCCACCTTCGGTATATGGGGCCGGAGCCCTACTGACTGAGCCACAGGCGCTGCTTTTAAAATTCACATAAATGATCTCTGGCCAACAAAGAACAACAGGACTAATGGCCTGCAACAAATGAAACAAAATCAGACGGAAATAGTTTAGCCAGTGGTTTTCAAGGCACTAGATCTCAGATAATAGAAAAGAGTGATCTGTGGGAGGCAGGGACCAACAGAGTGATCCTGATGATTTGCACAGTTTTCTAGGGCCCGGGGAACCCAGGTGGATCCTGGGAGAGTCCCTGAGATGAAGCGATGGAACTGAGAGTGCGGGAGACCAATGTGGCGGAGGTTGCAGGGACGAGCATTGTGGAGGAGAAACAGGACCCGGAGACGAGCAGAGGGTATCCACTGCAGAGCACTGCTCAGGGTGTGTGTGTGTGAAGGGACCACCTGAGGCCAGGGAAAGGACTGTCAATTCCTTATAGAAGGAAACCCATGCCTTACACTCTCAGAGTGCCCAAAATAGTGTCTGTTCTCACCACCCAGTCTGAAAAACCTCATCATTCAGGGAATAGTGAGTTAAGCACCCAGAAGGGTCTCACCCCAGTCATAGGAAATAATTAGCACTAAAATAATCATGGCCCCATTCCTGCCTAACAAATGTTAAAAGCAAGAAATGACCAAAGTGTTAATCAGTAACTTCTCTGCATTCCAGAACAAATCTCAACAACAGTTATGGGCGTACAAAAATATCTAGTACCCAATGAGATAAAATTGGATATCTGGCATTTAATTGAAAATTACCAGGCGTGCAAAAACGCAGAACAATATGATCCGTCATCATGGGGTTGAAATGAACAAGTCTGACACAGATGTTAAAATTCTCAGACAAGGACACGGAAGAAATTATTAAACCATGTCATATGTTCAAAATGTTAAGTGGAGACATAATGATACTTTCTAAAGTCTAAATTAAACTTCTAGGGTTTAAAACTAAAATGGTAAGATTAAAAAGAAATCACTGTATGGCAGATGAGATATCACAGAGGAAAAGATTAGTGAATTTGAAAACAGTGCTTTAGAAACTCTCCAGAAGAAAATAAATAAATAAAACAGCATCAGTGAACTGTCAGACGTCAAGTAGCCTAATACAGCGTATTTGCAGTCTTTCATGTGAAGTTGGGAGGAACAGAAGGAATACGTGAAGAAATAAGGGCTGAAAAATTTCCAAATTTATACATCAGAAAACCCATAAATCTAAGAATTTCAAAGAACTCCAACAAAAGAAACAAGAAAAAATGACCCAGGCACATCACAATCCAGTGTTAGAAAGGGAATATTAAAATCAGCCAGAGAAAATGTCGCACTTGTGCAGAGAAAGACAAAGGTGACAGCAGATTTCTGTCTGAAAACAGTGTAGCATTTAAAGTACTGAAAGGAACAAAAATCTACTTAGAACTCTATACCCAGAAAACATATCTTTTAACAAAGAAAAAGTAAATACTAACTCATACATACAAAAGTTAAAAAAAATTATCACCAGCAAATCTGCACTCTGTGAAATGTTAGCAGAATTTGTTCAGGCAGAAGGAAAATGATACCAAATGAAAATATGAATATATGTAAAGAATTCAAGAATACTTAAAGTGGTAACTTGGGCAAATCTGTGCATTTTTCTTATTATATAAATATCTTTAAGTCAGTTACATATTCATTCCCATAGTGATGAATACAAGATCATCTGCAACTTCCTTGACACTCTGTAAATTGTGATAAACATTCTCTTGTGTGCTGTGTTGGATTTCCCTGAGAATATATACTTCATAGAAAGCTGGAATTAG